>NW_019418754.1:3181-12905 GCF_000390285.2 Anoplophora glabripennis | reverse complement strand
CAATTCTACATAAAAATGGCCTCTTGACTTTTTCTTGTACTATTAAAATTAACAGAGTTAGGGAGGCTGGAAATTAAGGGAAGATTTCAGAAATTTAAAAAAATCATAACAAGCAGAAAAATAATTTTGCGCGTGCATATGCTCAATATCCATTGTTAATCTCAAAAAGGTAAATACATATTAATAAGGACTAACATTTTTTTCTTTTAGCCTAAAACGGATTTGAACGGATGCAAACTAACCCTCATGTTCACCCCCAAAAATAATATTTCCGTGATAACTCGGGTTCTAATCAATATTTTGGAATGAAACAAAATGGAAATTACTTCTTATAAAAAAACATTTATGGGCTTATGTAATGTGTCAGTTGAATGAACAGTATGACGATATTCCAATAAATAGAGATACGCTCTGGGAACGTATACAAATTATTTGGAATAGACGTGAATTATATACGACGCGACGCCTTGTTACATCTATGCCAAACAGATTACAAGCCGTTATTGATTCGGATGGTGGTTGGACATATTATTAGACTGTTTTGTTTTTTCATTGTTTATAACTTGATGTCAAAATAAGTAAATAAGTAACATAACATTATGGGCCCGGAAATACTTCCCTTCTGATAGATGTAAAATTTAAATAAATAATATCTTAAATCGTTTTCGAGATATTTAGAAAAAACTGGATTTTAAATTTCTTTCGACATCTATCTCAGAAAGGAAACATTTCCGGGCCCATAATGTAATGAACTTATTTACTTATTTTCACTTCTACAACACATCCTTAAAATATTTCCCTTTCCTCCCGAAAGTGTATAAGTTATAATAAAACTGTAGTTTACAATATTTTTTTATTTTGTTGCCTTCATGACCTACCTACCTACTTTCTGCAGAATATGACACAAATTCTTATTTCAAAATATTTAATTTTCTCAGGGACAAGAAAAATAATGTGGCAAGACAAAATAATTCCAAAACCTGTATACTCTTCTCTTTTTATAATGCATATACTTCAGGCCTGCAATTTTTTGTTATGTGTCGTTGCACACGTGCCTACACAAAAAAAATATATAACACGCCCCTAATTATTGATGCCTCCCAAAATTCCTATTAATAGTCCACCGGCTCGCCCCTTTAAAAGTAGTATGCCTTTTAGGTTGGAAACTTTTATCTTGCATCGAGTGTACATCTATTTTAAATGACAACTGTTTCTAGCCTAGGAGGTATTAATAAAGTTTCTAAAATTTGTAAACTATGTAGATACAAAAAAAAAATAATTTTTAAAATAATCCAGCAAATGGGATTAAAAAAACCTTATTCCGATGAAGAGTGACACTATCTCCGTTGTAGTCAGCGACGGCTAGCAAAAATTTTCATCATTATGATGATGAAGCACGGAACCTTTTTTACGCCGACATAGTGATGAAAAAACTTCAAGTGAAATTTGCGTAACAAAAAGTTGTAATAATGGTGCCCGCCTTGAGATCTCGAAAAAATTGTAGGTACGTATATTTGCAAAATACGGACTTTTTCCGTAATCAACTAACAGACACAATAATTCTTCCTTATAGTGATATCTATTTAAGTTTTAATTTGATATTTACATTTAATTTGTCTGTGTCACTACCTAGTTGTAGTGTTACTGTTACTTTTCATGATTATTTTGGTTAATTTTCCAACATTACCTGCAGAGATACCTCGTATAGAGTAAGTCAGATTTAACGTCGGACCCGGGAATATGTGAAGGCATTTCTCCAAAAGTAATCCATCTCAAGGTGACAAAATTTACTAATTTTATATTTTCTCAACTAATGGAAGTCTGCAAATAATCTTCGCATTATTTCTCTACAGCTAAGCATGATTATATAAAAAATAAGGCATCAAAAGACATGTTTCAAAAAATATTACGAGCTTCATGGATAAATTGCAAACATTATTTTTATTAAATTATTTCTTGGTGGTGAAAATTCGAACTATTTGGAATTTTCGTGACTGAAAACATACACAGGTATTGAATTTTCGAAACTGAGAGAGATGCACGAACAAAATTTGGACAGGACATAGCTAATACAATACTAAACATCGCCTTGCTATTAAAAATGCTGTTCTTGGTGGTGAAAATTCGAAATATTTGGAATTATTCAATTTTCGTGGCATACATACATACATAGGTTTTGAATTTTGAAGTTGCTCATATCTCCACTTGCCACTTGTTATTTTATATTACCGCATATTTAAGCAACTTATCTGAGTACATGTAATGTGTACGACAAATAACGAAAAAAATAAGAGACAACAGAAAGTATAGTAATGGCAAGAGTATTTCGGGGAAAATATGTAGCTCACAGTGGCACCGCTGTTAACTACGGGAACTAAAACTCCATCTGTCTGATCTTTGCTCCTGTACATCACTGTGCTTCATCATTCTTTTTTCTTGTCTGTTGTGCCTTTTTATAACCTACAATTATTACCATGTTCATTATCAGTGAAACTAATAATGGGCTTATTTAACGTATTATTTTAAATTCATATTCAGAAAGGACACAAATAGTTAGTTTATGTGCAAAAAGTCGTAATTTTTTCCAACAATTTCTCCCTCAAAATAACACCGGCCAACAAAAAAAAAATAGTTATGTGGCATTTGATTTCCTGTGTATATTTGTCTCCTGAGCATGAATCCATAGTCTGTTTTGCTCCATCGCCCTTCAGTTGTCCGTAAATTGCTGAATACCTTGAGAAAATCGCTAAAAATCTTCAGTGAAATGGAGAAATTTAGGAAGTGACGAGATCTTGACATGCGACACATATTTTTCGACGTAATTTTCCATCCTAAATCCGAATCCGTTGTCAGAATTACTCCATAACCCTCTAGTCTTCAAAAAATCGCTGAAGACCTTCAGAAAATCGCTAAAAATCTTCTGTAAATTGGAGAAATTTGAAAAGTGACGAGATCTTAACACGTGACGCATGTTATTCGACGTAATTTTACCTCCTGGATCTGAATCCGTTATCAGAATTACTCCATAACCCTCTAGTTTCCAAAAATTCGCTGAAGATCTTCAGAAAAAGGGCGAGATTTGAGAAGTGACGGGGTCTTGACATGCGGCATATGTTTTCGGACGTATTGTTACCCTCTGAATTCGAATCCAATGTCAGATTTGCTCCATCACCGTCTAGTCTTCAAAAAATCGATAAAGATCTAAAAAATGGCAAAGGACCCCGCACAAATCTTATGGAAATTGGGTCCCGGTCAAATTCGCTGAATTTTTGATATGTGATAGAGTTCATCATACTGGTCAATTGTCTCAATGGCCACAAAGCTCAAAAATGGATAGTTTGGCCGGTACAGAGCTTTAAAGCTCCGAATATCCTCCACGGATTTATGTATATGCGCAGTGTGTATAGACTTTTGAAATAGCCTATTTCATTTTTTTTATTATCTAGGTTTATATTTTTGAGGTTGCTGAATTCAGATCTGTTGTTAGATTTTCAAAATTGACAGTTGGCAGCTGTCAAATAGCTGTCAATGTGCTATAATAAAGCCAAAAACTTGTTTTTTTATGTTTTATCTTTCTTTTTTTTTAGTTCGATAAGTTCAAAGACGATATCAAATCAATAACAATGACTATCGGCAGCTGTCATTTAGCTGTCAACAATTCTTCAAAGTCCGGTAATAAAGTCAAAAAATTATTTTTTGTTTATAACTTCAAGTTTTTTAGATAAGTGAATATAAATATGATATAAAATTATGTAGTCATCAGCTTACAGCTGTCAACAAGCTGTCAACTAACTGTCAAAATGCAATAATAAAGTCAAAAAGTTACTTTTTTTAAAAAGCTTTAAGTTGCTTAGATCACTGAGTTCAAAAGTGATGTCATAAACTTATATCATGTTTGATTTCTTATCCACAAAGTTAAGCACAAAAAATAAGTTACTTGCTCTATTATTGCATTTTGACAGTTAGTTGACAGCTTGTTGACAGCTGTAAGCTGATGACTACATAATTTTATATCATATTTATATTCACTTATCTAAAAAACTTGAAGTTATAAACAAAAAATAATTTTTTGACTTTATTACCGGACTTTGAAGAATTGTTGACAGCTAAATGACAGCTGCCGATAGTCATTGTTATTGATTTGATATCGTCTTTGAACTTATCGAACTAAAAAAAAAAAAAAATAAATCATAAAAAAACAAGTTTCTGGCTTTATTATAGCAAATTGACAGCTAGTTGACAGCTGCCAACTGTCAATTTTGAAAATCTAACAACAGATCTGAATTCAGCAACCTCAAAAATATAAACCTAGATAATAAAAAAAATGAAATAGGCTATTTCAAAAGTCTATACACACTGCGCATATACATAAATCCGTTGAGGATATTCGAAGCTTTAAAGCTCTGTACCGGCCAAACTATCCATTTTTGAGCTTTGTGGCCATTGAGACAATTGACCAGTATGATGAACTCTATCACATATCAAAAATTCAGCGAATTTGACCGGGACCCAATTTTCATAAGATTTGTGCGGGGTCCTTTGTAGAAGTAACGAGATCTTCATATATGACTCATAGTTTTCGATGTATTTACGTCTTCTGTTAATTAAATAATTGCTCTCTCTTCAGCAAAGTATGAAAGTGAAAAAGGATAAGAATAAGAATAAGGATTAGCACATTTATGTCATTTGTATCTTCTTTCGGATGGCCGTTGATTTTTCCGGCGTTCTACTACCCTATCAAACCCTGAATATCTGGGTTCTATGCACTATCCGGGAATGTTTGTGTTCACGAATCTGCTTTGAGGGTGTGCTCCAGAGCATTTCATACGTATTCTATTCAGCATCCTCTTGTTGCCCAGCAAGCCGTCACTTCTCAAATTCGCCCTTTTTCTGAAGATCTTCAGCGATTTTTTGGAGACTAGAGGGTTATGGAGTAATTCTGACAACGGATTTGGATCCAGGAGATAAAATTACGTCGAAAAACATATGTCACGTGTTAAGATCTCGTCACTTCCTAAATTTCTCCATTTTATTGAAGATTTTTTGCGATTTTCGGAAGGTATTCAGCGATTTACGGAAAACTGAAGTGCGATGGAGCAAAACAGACTATGAATTTCAGGAGATAAAAATACACGGGAAACCATATGCCGCATGTAAAGTTCACATAACTTTTTTTTTTGTTGACCGGTGTAATTAATAAAAATGGAGCGCAAGAAAACGGAGGACATGTTGTGGCGTCAATGTTAGCGGATACTTGACTAGGTTTCATATACATCATATCGTCCCTTTTTCTCACATAATGACGTATCTGAATGTTGCCATTTTTTGGCCAGATACGACATGTAAAAGCGTAACTCAATTTTATTATTTTTGTTAAATATGAGCAAGGGTACAATATGATATCTCTAGTTATGAAAGCAGACAAAACAAACAAATTTAAACTAACAAACCTAATTAAAATAGAAACGTAATTACAAATTTTAACAAAAAAAAAGACTTATTTTCGAAATCTAGTGGCCAATGCTACTAATTGCATGTGACCTATAAAGAGCCAAAAAAATGGCAGAGAGCGGCCTGTATTGGAGGTACCTACTATGAAAGCATGACTAATGTCGCCCCTGTGAGGATGAAAGCAAAGTTTTAAGTGGTATTGCCAAAAACAACTGTTCTACTGGCTATTGTATACCCCGTCTAGCATTGAATAGACCAGCAATATCATTAAAAAGACTAGGACCATTCATCGACCAAACACACCAGGCATATATCGGTTTCACACTTAGCCCTCATCAGGTGCCACATTACCATTGACTTCTTTGTAGGTTTCATGCAGTTATTAGCATCGGCCACTAGGCTAGGATTTACTGGTAAAAACTGATGGCTAATTTTGAAAACATCGTTACTTCTACTTTCATTGATCCAAAATTAAAGATTTCCGCATGACCTGTTTTTGAGGTATATACTTTTGAAGCCAATACTGCTGCATGAAATCTTTTGCATTGTATTTTCTTAAAAACGGCTAATTTTAAATATGGAAAAGTTTATACAAAATGACCCTAAAATTTAAAGTAGAATTTAAAAATGCAATAATATAGGATATTTCATTTAAAGTATTTTATTGAAAACTAAGTTGTATAGAAGAAGACGTGTTGACGGGGTGAGTGTTCGTTGGAGAGTCCCCGTGTATGGAGTTGATCGTAGGTATATGAGTACGCATCTGGTCGTCGGCGCCAGCCCGCCGTAGACCCTTCCTGGAAGGTTGGTGCGTCCGGCGGCGCTCTTGACGTAATCCTTAAAAATGGGTCACTTGCGGCATGTGTACCCACAAGTTTGTTGGCGAAAACGACTATTTGTTATCCATTTTGAGCAGGGAATTCAAGGCACATGGAAACAAAAATAGGAAATCATGATACAAAAGGGACGATAACAAATTCTACTATTTTCCTGATATCCCAGAATTTTTTTATGACAAATTTTTCCTATTGTTATGTACTTCGGTAAAACTAAATGAAACACATGCTAGAAACACGACATTGGAGGAAACGTATCATACGATATTGAAAGTGAGTCATGAAACCGTGAAACATTTCAATCAGGAAATCCAATACAGTTTCAAATCTTCTGGTTTTGTCTGTCAGGTTTTATTTTGCAATAAAGTTATCCCTTCTTTATTCTCAGGCTAACTGGAACAAATAAATTTACAGAAATACAGACACTTAAATTTAGATTGGGTTTACAGTTTACACTTCAGTAATTTCTCATTTACAACAGATTTTTTGGAATTGTTCTTCACTTCCAAAACTAAATAAAAAATTTTCGCCGACCGCAGAATTACAGTGTACTTTTGTTCATGGAGTCGATAAACTGTTTGAGAGTAGTAGTATTCATTATTTCTTTAAAATAATTGATAAATATTATTACTTTATTTAGATCCAGTTTAAAATTTAAGGAAATTGCCTCGTAGAGCCTCACTATACAGGGTGTCCGTAAATTTCACCGACAACATTTGACTGCATATTCGCGACGATAACGATACGATCTACGAAAAAAAGTTAAATAAAAACCTTTTGGTTTTTGAATTACAGACCTTCAAAGTTGTCAAAAATAAAACTAATTTAATTAATAACTTCATAACCCTTTTACCGATCGCGTTAAAATTTGGTACATTTATTTGGACTATTATTGCGTATTGTTTCTTAAAGTTTTAGTCAAATCGATATACTGGGTGATAGTTTTCTCCGGTCACCTCTCCCTCTTAACGGCCAAAATTTTTACAGTGGTCGTATTTTTTTAAAACGGGCGGTAACATTGAAATGGTCGTTTTATTTAGAAAAAAATAGTGTCCCTTAAGAAAATCCCCTACAGAAAGCCATTCTTGAGAAAATTGATATTTGCAGGTCTGTACATTTCGGTTTGTATAGCGGTGTCACGGATTTAAAACTTTGAGTTCATTATTGTCGTGTTTCTTTAGGATTCTCATCACTCTACACATGCAAATTATGAAGTGTCCGCAGTGTATCAAGACAATTAAACGGAGTTGTAAATTTTCATAATTTGCATATGTGGAGTAATGAGAATACTAAAAAAACACGAGAATTATCACATTACCTGATAGCCACAACACTCAAGATCTTTTTTCATCGCCTACTCAACTCAAAGTTTTAAACCGAAACGTACACACATTCAAATAATGCCATTTTTCTCAAGAATGGATTTATGTAGTCGATTTTCTCAAGAGACAATACTTTTTTTAAATAAAACGACCTTTTCAATGTTGCTCCCCGCTTTAAAAAAATACGACCACTGTAAAAGCTTTGACCGCTAAAAGGGAGAAAACTATCACCCAGTAAATCGATTTGACTAAAGCTTTAAAAAATAATATGCAATAATGGTCCAAATAAATATACCAAATTTTAACGCGATCGGTAAAAGGGTTGTGAAGTTATTAATTAAATTAGTTTTATTTTTGACAATTTTGAAGGCTTGTAACTTAAAAACTAAACATTTTTTATTTAACTTTTTTTCGTAGATCGTCTTTATTTATCGTCGTGAATGTGCAGTCAAATGTTGTCGGTGAAATTTGCGGACACCCTATATAACCAATAACAAGTAAAGAAGGAATGTTAGATTGATTAGATTGAATTGATAAAAAAATACATTGACGGCTACATGATACAATTATCGTTACAAAAACTACAGAGTCTCTCTTTTTGAGGAAAATAACAATTAATTGTAAGAATTCCTCTGTCTGAGAGAAACGCAAATTTTCAGTTAATAACGAAATATGTAATTGGCTGATAAAATAATTTGTTACCTTTATCTTATCTTTAAACTCAAGTTGCAAACAATTATATTTCTAAATATATCGAAAACTAGTGAAAGCAAATATACGTTTTGTTCTTGGAATAATTTTTATTAATTTTTCAGTGACAATTTTGTCACACTGTTTCGCAAGTGACTCTGTTATCAAGATCTTGAAACAATGGAACGGTTATCTGTAATATTTAACTATTTACTTAAAATGCACTTATTAAATACAATTAAAAATAATAACGTTAAAGTTAGTAATATTTACCATTCATCAATAAAATTAAACAAATTGGCCAATGTGTCAATAGACCTTTTTAGTAGTGACGTCACATACGCCAATAATAGGTAAATAGTGCACATTGTCGTGAAGAATTTCTCAATATTTTTACTAGATCGATGTTCTTTTGACATAAGTGCCTAAAAAATGTCTTCTTTTTCATGACCTTAAATATCGTGATATTCTGGCAATATTAGAAATATTTAAGAAGTTTCAAACCCCAAGTGACGAACTAAAAGAATTATAGAATATATATATATATATATTTAAATTTATAGAACAATAGTAGTAGTTTATAGTAATTAATAAATTAAAATTGTATCAATGTTTCTGAGCATGCGCATTAAAGGACAGGATATCATTCAAGAAAAGTTTGGTTATTGTTAAGAGAGTACCTACGTCTATAATAAATCATTAAAAAAAAACACTCGATAACCCCAAATTAGGGGTTGATATGATGACGCAAAACTGAAATATATGAATAATATCAATAAGAATAAAAGCAATTTTTATTGTATTTGTTCTATAAAATAAAATCTTACAAATAGGAAATCATTTATTTTCATGATTAATGAGGGCGTGATATAGTTGTAAGTTCACCCTTAAATTCGCTAAGGGGCTTAAATCATCCCCTAAATACGGAAAAAATCAAAAATTAATTGAAAAATATAGGAAAAGGTACTAGGATATTCTAAATTATTAGAAATTCAAATCGTGTAGGCACTAGTATCTATAAGAAAAACACCCCTGTAACGAAGGGGTGAACTACCCCCGAACGTGATAACATACGAAAATATCATAGCGATATAAAAAAAACTGTCGAATATTTTATAATAGATCTTACTTTTCTGATCAGAAAGATTAAGCTGACTTGATCTAATTATTCCAAATTTTTTTTATAAAAATCAACCCTCATAGGGGGTGAAATCATCCCCTAAACATAAAAAAATAAAAAAAAAATATTTGGAAAATCTTGATTTTTCTAGTAATTTTTTATTTTTTCCGTATTTAGGGGATGATTTAAGCCCCTTAGCGAATTTAAGGGTGGACTTACAACTATATCACGCCCTCATTAATCATGAAAATAAATTATTTCCTATTTGTAAGATTTTATTTTATAGAAAAAATACAATAAGAATT
>NW_019418754.1:0-569 GCF_000390285.2 Anoplophora glabripennis | reverse complement strand
TGATAGAATTTTTAACTATATTAATTTTAATAATAATAATAATAATAATAACACTTTATTTGTCCAACAGTATAACCATTTACAGGACAAACCAGTACAAGTATTAAATTGAAGTACAAGTATTAAATTCAAGAAAGAAAAAAACAGTACATAATAAAATAAAACTGATGGGAGCACCTAGAACACACATTACTTAAAAAAAAACAAAAGAACAAAATATAATTCATGCAAATATTCAAATAGCTACCATTAGATATAAACAACAATTAAATAAACCTGTTCTTAGTTGCATGAAAAAGCTCAGAAAGAGAACAGTTGAAAATGTCACACCTATTACAAATAGAATTATAATTATAAAATATCCTGACAAGTGGTGACTTCAATAAGAGATTAGATCTAGCTATAGGAGTGTGAAAGGTAGTCCAAGTACGATTTGACGTTCTAGGAACTAGAAAATAAAGTTGGCTAAGAATTTCTGGACAGTCAACGCCATTACGTAAAAGAGAATGCAAGAATTTAAGTAAATAGTAGCGTCTCCTAAAATCTAACGAATTGAGACCGAACCGACT
>NW_019418753.1:10221-12022 GCF_000390285.2 Anoplophora glabripennis | reverse complement strand
TGAATCAAGTTTCATGTTAGACAAACAGGGTAAAAAGTTATTAACTAAATTTTCGGTAAAATTGGTCGTAAGTGGCGCCCTCTATGAGCAATGCTAAAAATACAACACGCATCTTCAAGTGCCTAACCTATATATTTTAAGAATAATCGCAAAAACGATTTAAAATTTTAACTTTCAACACTCTGTATTTCCGAAACTATCAACTTTCGAATAAGGCATGTTTGCGCCAATGGTCACCATTTCACGTGTAGTATCTTCAGCTTTCGACTTTTCCAGTGTTAGTGAATCACCCTGTAGAATGGTGTGCGTTATGTTATTTTTTGCGAAATCATTTGTTGGATAATTAAAATGTATCTATAATAATATTTTATTATTGAAATTGCTTGTCAACTGTTGACAACTGTTTACTTGTCCCTTTATACTAAAATATCATAATAGAGTAGTTTCATTTCATACTAATTAATAATAAATAATTTAATTGTTCGCAATGGGAAAAGTGGTACAAAACATTTCGTTTCAAACTATCACGTCGAATGACATAGGTAGTTTACGGCAATTTTGACATTAGGATTATTTTTCTAGCAACTGTAAATGCAAATATAC
The DNA here is from genome assembly GCF_000390285.2 of Anoplophora glabripennis. Lineage (NCBI taxonomy): Eukaryota > Metazoa > Arthropoda > Insecta > Coleoptera > Cerambycidae > Anoplophora > Anoplophora glabripennis. The sequence continues at coordinate 11,419 of NW_019418753.1, read as the reverse complement.
GATAAATTAGAGGAATATTTTTAAGGTTTCACGGCCCATGCTCATACTTAAGATACTATGGTTTTTTGGGTTGTTACGTCGTGACCGGTCGTCATTAGTTATAGACTTTTACTCCACTCTCTTAGCCTTAGCTAGAAAGCCACGACATGTCATGGTTGTAATCGGGCTAGGGTCGGTGGGGGCGGACCCGTTAAGGCCGACCAAATTGGTATTGATCCTTGTTGTTTATTCTAAGACGTTACGGATGAAACCGCTCATCAGGCAATGGTAGTCCTAAGAGAATGAAGAAACGTACCGCTGTCCTTCAGTAACGGCATTTTCAGTATTTATTTTTCAAATGCTTCTTCCCAACTGAGGCCATTACGGAATGTCTCAGAGGATCACTATTATCTGGAAAGCGGTTCTGTCCGTAGCGGCTTTAAAACCAGCAACAAGAATCGATATCGACATAGATGGGTCTAAGGACTCTGATGAAATATAACAGACCACTGCGAGAGAAAAACTGAATCTCATCGACTCCGACAGGAAGTGATGTTAAATTTACTACTTCTTTATATAGTGGTGGAAAGAGAAATGTGGTAAGCAGCATACCGACTAAGGAAAAATAACCACTGGAAAGACAGTCCAGGATTATGGAAACATGTATATCGGAACCAACTATGGGAATGGTATGAGACAAGATGGTTCCAACGTTTCACTTCCTGAAACCATTCGAGACTCGAATAGAGGATTAGAGCAAATGGGAGGAAAAGTTTGATACCCTGGAAAGATGATATGGTTTACGGACAGCTGCAAAAAGGCCAGAGCAACGGATGCAGGAATATATTAACTCAGATCCAGATGAAATGCAAGCTACAGTCTGGGGAGATTTCCCACTTAACAATAATGGCGTGTTTTACAGAGAATGTACGTTAGGTTATAAATAACGAGCGTTCAAATAAAAACGTGGTCGAAGTTGGCCCTGACACATTGGACGTAGGGAGTAGTTTATAGCGACCAACTTAACCTCATTTCTCAACGAGCTGTATAGCAGCTGTCAGTTTCAATAACGTTAATGACTATATAACTTTATTTTAAAGAATAATCGTGATAACAATAACAAACAATTAAAGGAGCTGCGGAAAGTGTCCCCCTCCTTGTTATAACAATAAATTAAAGCAGCTGCTGAAAGTGTCCCCCTCCTTGTTCCAAGCACTTT
>NW_019418753.1:1718-8895 GCF_000390285.2 Anoplophora glabripennis | reverse complement strand
CGCAAATGATTCGTTTTCCGAGATACGGGGTGTCAAAGTTTTTCTTAAAAACTGACGATTTAATTTATTGCTCTGAAACCGGTCGAGATGTGTAAATGAAATTTGGTGGGTTTTAAGAGGTAGTTATTGCGCATTTTTTGACACGCAATTAAGAATTTTATGTTCATCATTGGCGCGCGTACGGGTAATAATCTCAATTTTTTTAAAGAAAGAAATGGTACGCCACTGAGATATTACAAATTAAAAATTGTGTAATTGTATTAACTAATATTAATTAGTTATTAACACTAATGTTATAGCAAATTAAAAGCTTAATAAATTAATAATGACGAAACGCTAATTTGACATTTCTTAAAAATATTCGTATTTAACAGACAAATGCTGACAGTAGCCTACTAGGTAATGAATTAAAGAAATAAAAAATACGCGTTAAGATGTTCTATCTTTTTGCATCAAAACGGCGCCCCATACGAAGAAAAGGCAAGAGAGATTTTTTGTCACAAATTGAACGAGGAATTCAAAATTTTAATTTGTAATATCTCAGTGACGTACCATTTTTTTCTTTAAAAAAAAAATTGAGATTATTATTAAGAACATAAAATTCTTAATTGCGTGTCAAAAAATGTGCAATAACTACCTCTTAAAACCCACCAAATTTCATTTGCACATCTCGACCGGTTTCAGAGCAATAAATTAAATCGTCAGTTTTTAAGAAAAACTTTGACACCCCGTATCTCGGAAAACGAATCAGTTGCGGACGTTTATAAGCAAACTGACATTATTTTCTCATGTATAATCACCCCCTGAAATTCGTCGCACTTATTTACTAAAACCCTGTATACATAATTCTCTGACAGTCAAACACACACATAATGTAACTCAAAACTTGTATGGGAATGTTTACAAATTCTGACTGAATTGGCTACCATTAATACAGTTAGATTATGTTGAGTATAAGGACACAAAAGCATTGACGGAAATGAGAAAGCTGATGAACTTTTTAGGAAAGGATCTGAAACAGAGTTCATTGGTTCGGAGTCCTTTTGTAACACATCTCCTAGTATGGTCAGGGGAGCTCTGGGCAAATGGACTGAGCCGGACAATAGTCCTGAAAACGCCACAGTGGCTTGGGACTTGAGTAGAACCTAACTACACGTTAAGAAGAAGGTAGAATTGTGATAGCAGGTACCGGTACATAGACTAAGACACAACAGTCCGAAATGCCATGGTACTTTAAATACATGACATCAAAAAAATCCCAGCTACGGTTCGTCCATAGAGTGTGATTTGCGTTGTTCTTTCGCTACGGTTAAATCCAGCGACTTGTAGAGTTACACTTAAGAGTGCTGTTTAAATTTAAATTTTAGCTGAACTATTTAGAGTTTACTGAATAACAAAAACTTTATGTATGAAACCTGGCTATTTTCAAAAACAGAAAATGACGAACAAAAAGTAACAAAGAACGTGCAAACATAGATATTTTTAAACCCACTTTTCTTTTTATAAAACAACTAACATTTTATTTGAGTGCCATGAAATACACGTAACGATTGAACTTATGCAATTATGTATTCGATTTCCTTGTTTCGGTTTTAAATATGACAAATTGAATGTAGAAGTTTACGTTGAAATTCCGTATAAACCATTATTTTCAATAACCTTCTTAAAAAGTATTAAATCGTCACATTGTAGCAATATGAAAACTAACCGTACCTTAATTGTACATTATAGTTTCTAGTAATGTGTTTTTTTTCTGCATTTTGAAGCATTGAAACATATATATATTTTTTTTCAAAGATTAAAATTAAAAGAGTCTACATCACATAATATTTAAATAATAAATTTCGTAAAATAAAAAAATATTCATTGCAGATTGCAAAATTAATATTAATGGTTTTTATCAATTCTGTCCTTCCTAAACAGACTAAACAATCGAACATAAATAAAATAAAAAAACACATAAAATGTTCAATTGCTTAGTTTTAAATTAAATAACATTTAGTCAAAAGTTACAAATAATGGTATGACTCATAAAAATAAAAATTGCAGTCTAAAAACTATTAAAATTTTCCTCAAACTTCTTTTCTATTAGATACGTTTAGTACTCACTTCCGTAGATGTTTCGTAACAGTTCTTAAGTTCGAGAAGTAATTTTCTTGCAAGCATGTTTTTGTACAGGGTGATTCACTATATTTTGACCCCCCATTAACTTTTTTTTCTTAGTTATAAAAAAAAATGTGAAATACAAAAGTTGCACGATTTTTTATGAAGTTTTCGAAAATGATAGTCGAAAAACAAAATAGCCACTTGGTTAATTTAAAAGGAACACCCTGCATATTTTTACATATATGGATACAATGTTCCCTGTCAAGCATCGTCATATAGGATTTGTTGGGTCCATCTCTAACAATAAGCCAGATACTATTAAAAAACGAAAAGAAGATTTTTTACTAAGAAAATAAGACATCTTCTAATTGTTAGACCTCTTTCAGGCATTTCTGCCTTTTTTCCAATTACGTAAGGATTTACAGATTTAGTTGCAATATATTTTGACATATTGATATGATATTGATTATAAAACATTTATTACAGTATTTTTTATTAAACCCCCTTAAAATTACACTTTCCCACTTTCTAAAACACCTCTTCACGTATGGAAATTACTCCTTTATAACAAAATTACATTCTTTGGATAATTTGTAAAAATTCTTTTAATTTACTTCAAATTTAAAAAATTTACCGTAATGTTACAGAATATTTTCACAGGAACTTTATAATGCTAATGTGAATTCACTTTTCAATTGAAATTCCTCAGTGTATATTACTAGCAAAGGAGGTAACCACTGAAAGTATAATTTTAGTGTATTTCTTTTTACAATATATTAATCTCCGTAGAGTATTACTAATAAATTTATTATCACATTCTCAGCTAACAATTATTTCCTATTCGCTAAATGTTATGTTTTGAGGTGCTAAAAGTAGATCAGTGTTCCTAGAAAGGGGGAAGAGATATCTCAGCTGGATCTATCAAACAGTAATTACATACATCCATAACATGCAAAGTCCATAAATCTGATAGGGCTGATCCAACGCTCTCAAACGGATAAAGGTAAATTGCACGAACCACTAAATTATTTATAATTTAATTGGTTGCCAAGAATCGATTTTTAAATTTAACGCCAGAAAAAACTATTCCAATATGTTGACATCTGCTCTATGCAAGCGTTTTTTAATTGGAGCTGATATAGTAAATATCAAATACATAAAACTATGTGAATATACAGAAATAAATATTTTTTAACAATGTAAAATAACAAGTGTTAGAAAGTACCTACCATTTTCCCTCATGAGGTTTCTAATAAAATTCATACTCTTAAAAATACCAATACATTGCATACATGTTGCATAAATAAAATAAATTTTCATACATATACTTTACACGATAACATAAAAAAAACTGATATACCTACGTTATGTTATTTCGTGAAGATAAAAATAAAGGATTATTTTACAAATTATCCAGTTTATTTTACATCGTGTACTTAACAACAAGAAAAAAGAAATAGTTAAAACGATACATAAAAATTAAATTTCTAAAATATTTGACAGGATTTGTTTAATAAAATTTGGTAAAAATTTCATAGAATTATTCTGTAAAACTTTGTTCATACAGGTATATGAACATTTCGTACGTACCTACATTATTTTTCCGTTTTCGTGAAAATATATTATCATTAGTTTTAACATGAACCAACCTTGCAAAATTATTATTATACACATGGTGGTTAAAAAATATATAATGTAAATTTAAGAGTACTGAGACTCTGATGCTCTGTGGTTTTTACCATTTAAGATCAAGGTGCTGCGCGGAGAACGCGCGCTCATTTATCTCATTCAGTTGAGAACTGTTGTTGTAGTGGCGTGTTCGAATGAGTACCGCTATTCCGAATCCCGCCAGCTACGAGATGAGGAGCGTATGGTTTCTTCTTACAAAGGGATAGACGGCATTCCAGATTTTTAACGAAATCAAAACTGTTTATGGGGATCGTGTGATGAATTGTACTAATGTGTACAAGTGGTGTAATGAATATAAAGCTAGCAGAACGAATGAAATGTTCATGATGAACAAAGAAGTAGGAGTCCTACAACTATTCAATATTTACGTTTCCAGCAGGTGAAGTATTTACTACAGATCCCTACTTATAAAAATGTAACCATGATAAATGTAACGTAAATCACATTCAACCTTTCACGCAATAATAATTATTTCTCGAGTGTACTAACTGTTATGAAGGAAAATAGTTTATTTTCATTAAACTGGAAACTACAATTTGTATTTATGTTGAGTTAAGATTTGATGAGTATAAATGAACCAGAAAAGCATTTATCTCAGTAAATCTGTGTTTGTCTCGTCGCTATATTGAAATTGATACTAATTTAATATACGACGACGATGTCTACCAGAATATTTGTCTGGAAAAAAACTTAATACGTACGTTTCCATTATATAAAGTTGATATCCTCTTATGTATGTATTATTGTTAAATTGATATTTTAAAAATTATTTTGGCTTATATGGCCAAAAAATGCTTCAAATAAAAGTTGCACAAAATCAGTTTCTTCAGTTTATNGGAACAGAAGAAAAAGAAGACTTTTATAAGAAAAAATCAAATTTTACTAAATCAAATAATCCAATTAATCAATTGTAGCCCTATTAAATCCATAGAGAATCTACTACATTTAAAATATTATTTTTACTACTATGGATTGGAAATAGTGCTGTTATATGTCATCCACTTTGTAACTATGAAATATTAATAAAAGAAATAGGAAAAATCTCGAATATCTCGCAAACTATATCTATAAAATTCAAGTTATCCACAATTTTAAACTTCTAACGCCTGTAATAACAATTTTTCTATCTGTAAAGTAGATATTAAATAAGAAATATATATTTTTTGTGTTTGAACAAATGATAAAAACTGATTAGTGTTTTCTTAACGTCGTACATCATTAATATATCATGAGGCTTATTTCAAATTTTCCACAGAGCCACACCGAAAGTGAGGCAATCTATAAATACATACACAACACATTTTTTCTTTAGAACCTACATATACCGTCAATAATTAGATGGATACTACATACGTATGCAACAAAAAAATACCTTTTTATAAGAGTAGATGGCTTTGTCGAGATTTCCATTTTTCACGTGACTGTTTGCCTCTTCATACCACAGTTTTGCCTCCCTCTTCTGATTTAAAAGTTTAATCATAGACGCTGTTCTCTGTCTCTTCCTTTGTGCCATTTTTAATAACTCTGAAACCGACATTTATTAAAATCGCGATGATGTATTTTCTGTGGGTGAAAGGGATTTTAGATTTCAATCACAATAAAGCATAAAAAATCTTAATTTATATGAAATTTTCAACAGTTGGATATTTAGATATGGAATATGTATTTCAACCAATAACTTATGAGGACATTGTCATTTAGTTTAGGTATTAAATATGTTTAAATAAAACTAATAAAATATTAAACAAGTTTAGTTTTTCCTCTGTTTATTTGACTTCAAAAAAGATCCATAAGAGCAGTTGAACATAAATTTTAAACTTAGTACCGAAACTGCATATACAAGGAGAGATTTAAATATTGGGTGTTCCCGTTTTAAATGTACTATCTTTAAGTTGATGAAGCACTTGATTTTGAAGAAAAAATTTTATATGGATATAGGTATATACAAGGTGTGTAACTTAATTTTTTACTTTTTGTCTAAAAAAAACAGCAAACAAATTAGGTATGCCTTGTGGAGATTAACTAATGTTCTTTAAAAATGACCTACAACCAACCAAAGGTATGATAGACAGTATGTATGATTCCTTTTTCAAACAGAATTTCTACGTCTATAGCTTCTTGAAACTTGACATTTTTCAGACCGCTGATCTTTAAATGGAAAAATGATCTCGCAAAATTATTTGGCCCTCCAAATCAAAACTGAAATTTAGTAAATTTATTAACAAACATAACAATGGTTTACTTATAAAATCAATGACGTCACCCATCAGTTTATGGGAGGAAGTGGTGCGAAGGAGATTAGCAGTTTATAGGCAACATACTCCTTTTACCGACCACGTCATCGGTTTTAACTTCTTGACGTTTCGAGAAGTATATCGTTCTCTTCTTCACAAGAAACTTTGAATTTATATTGCACCGGCGTTCCAGTGATGACTTATTCTGTGGCTGCGGCGTTCTGCTTCTTGATGTTTGTGGTTGGGTCGTTTTAAAATTCCCGGTAATTCTAACTATAACTAACTTCTACCTCTCATCAGAATTATTTTACTAGTTAGGTTTATCACTTGGCGCCTGTATTTCGCAACTGCAGACTTTTCAATGTTGTTATTCTTCCAGTGACAATTGTGCTCCTTTAACCTCGTAGTCTTCGAATGTGTACATTTCTGCACGTACATGGAATATTGCAGACATCGGGACTTAAGAGTAGATCATTCTTGCAGCTCGTATCAGAAAAACTGTCTCTATATTCGTTGAGGTGATGCAGATAGTATTAATACTGTGCTTCCTGAAGATGCGCTAAAAGTATCCTAACACTACCAAACTGAGAAATAGAGCGATCAAATATCCCATAAAAAAAAATTAAGCTAAATAGAAAATAGAAGAATATAAAATATATTATTATATTTTGCTTTTTTAGTAGTATGAAATGCAAGATTCCGCACTTATTAGTAACTATAAGTATATAAGTATTCACCAGCATCTTAAAAACAAAAATAGATTGTAATGAACCGGTATTAATTTCAAGTTTTATGCGAGGCCGTTGGCAAGTTATTTATTTAATTAGTTAATTGGGTGAGAGCAATTAACCGCGAGTCGAGCCAAACCGTCCGTTTGCCCCACTTTGTCAAGAGCCGCGCGCATAATCCCACCACGACTCCTGCCTAGTCAAAGGGGGGGATTGAAGCAATAAAACCAACGATCCTGGACTAAAATCTAGTGATGGGCATAATCGACCAATTTTGATAATCGAATTATCGGTAATCGAGTACTTCTAATAATCGAGTGATCACTCGAGATACGAGATATTGGTCGTTTTCATCCCAGCGGCGCACAAATATGTTTGTATTAGTCATATATTACTTATAAGCGTAGCTAAAAAAAAAAA
>NW_019418753.1:0-1652 GCF_000390285.2 Anoplophora glabripennis | reverse complement strand
TTGTAATGAAGCATTATTATTTTCCGATTTTTGTAAGGCCGCTGGCCAGTTATTTATTTAATTAGTTTAATTGGGTGAGAGCAATTAACCGCGAGTCGAGTCGAACCGTCCGTTTGCCCCACTTTGTCGAGGGCCGCGCGCATAATCCCACCACGACTCCTGCCTAGTCAAGGGGGAATTGAAGCAATAAAACCAACGATCCTGGACTAAAATCCTGAGTTCGCTGCCAGAACTCGAAGAGCTCCAGTTCCAACCCGAGGACCACCCCGAGAACCTGAAGACCGACCTGAGACCGCCATCCGACCCAAGGAGTTAGCCGCCAGAAGCAACCGTCCGGAATAAGTAAGCAAATTGTATTTTCCTATATTTACTTGTCCTGCTATGGTATAAGTCTGGCCGTTTTTGAACTCTGGCAAGACAGTACGACCACAGCGTTGTCGGCGAGGGTTTGGCTGGGTGCTCCACCGCCCTCGTTCAACGAACGTTGTCCGTCACATCGACCGAACTGCTGGTTTGGCTGGGTGCTCCACCGCCAGCGGAACACGTTGAGTGCAGACTCGTACGGCAGCAGCGTTATCGGCGACGGTTTGGCTTGGTGCTCCACCGCCCTCGTTCGACAAACGCTGTGAGCCCCTTTACTGAAACTGCTGGTTTGGCTGGGTGTTCCACCGCCTAAGCTTGGTAAACGCTGTACGACACGATAACCGAAACTGCTGGTTCGGCTGGGTGCTCCACCGCTTCTGGGAGAAATCTGTCGGCCGCCCCGCACTTGAACTCGCATCTCGCCCAGACTTTGCCTCCTGTTCACCAACATAATTCATTTTTCTGACGACCGTTTGCTTATTTATGCCCGTTGTAAACCGCTTTGCTTGGCTTTTTCTCCTGGCTGGTCGCACCTTCGCTTAATTTCCGTCGCTTTGCTAGAAACTGCCACCAATATTGATAGAATTAGGGTGACCCGTAATCATTTTTCTCTGTTTCAGAGCCAACTGGGAACAACTTATTTTATTGATTATTTATTACTCTAATTTATTAACCTTATTTATTCTTCCCTTTCTAGCACCGACCGAAATTTAGACTCGAATATTATTCTGGCGTACCGTTTCTTAAAGTATTAGATTGGTTATTAAATAAACCAAACGCCAAATACTCCGATTTTCTACCGTACCGATTTTGAGTCCTGATATTTGACTATGTGCTAAATTTGTATTTATTTACAGCACCGAAAAAACCGCATCGGCATTTTAAATCCGTCGTAAATAATAATTGCTCTAATCCATTTTATTTTGATTGCACCGCTTGTAAATTATTTGTATATTTCTGTTACTTATATTAATTGTAATTAGAATCTATTTTACTTTTGTTTGTTTGTTTCAATTTCCGTAGGCCTTATTAATATAAAATAAATCTAGTAAATATATTTCCAGTTAGTTCATTTTTAACACCGGCAAGTTTGATAAAATTCCGATCAGTAAAAAAAGGGTCTTCTTATCTTTTTGTGACCTACACTGATAAGTCCGTTTATTCTAAAAGTAAAATAACACTACACTCAGAGAACTACTTTGATTAAAAGTAAGAGAAATAACAGACCCCTAGATTTAAACTTTCTTCACTGCAGCTATCCCGAGTACTTACTCTAAAGCGAGGGTAGG
>NW_019418752.1:7686-12151 GCF_000390285.2 Anoplophora glabripennis | reverse complement strand
ATATACAGGGTGTCTCACCTAAGAGGGGTTCTTCTGTAACTCTGTAACTGTAAAATTTATAAAAAAATAGTTTTAATAAAAGTTGCCTGGAATCAAGTGGGCCATGTAAAGAAAATATTTTTAATTTTACAAGGTGTTCCATTTCGCGTGGGCGCTACATAATTTTCTTATTTTAAATTGAACACCCTGCATATCATTGCGTTTTTTGAATTCCTCGGTTAATATTAGGTAGAGTTTATTACATGTACAGTAATCACCGGGTACAGTACATGGGTACCGTTTTCGAGATAATCAGTTGCTTTTGAAAAAAAATTTCAGGTCTTAAATGAGGCTAGATAACGTCCAAGCCGTAAGGGTTAGAAACCTGCAGTTTTCACAGTTCGTTTTGGCATAAATTACTCTACCTTAACGTCTGTGAGCTCAACGTGTACGTTATTCATACTGGCAAATTCTGTTTTGACCAGCATCTAACTGGAGCAGTTTATTAACACTTTTTTTAACAAACACTCTAGAAGATTTGTTAGGTGATATTCCTTTAGCTACACTTCAAAGAATGTGGATAAAACATAATGGTGCTCCACCTCACAATACTGCTGCGGTTTGTCAGTTTTTACACGAAACTTTTCCCAATGGATTGGATGCGGGGGACCATTGAGTTGGCCTTCAAGGTGTCCAGATATGACAAGTTGCGACTTCTTCTTATGGGGATTTATAAAAAGGAAAGTTTACTACGTTACACCACCAACTACCGTGAAAGACATGCGGGAGCGCATTACAGAAGCATTCCAAAAAATTACGCCAGAAATGCTGACCAATGTTGAACAGTCTTTTAAAAACCGAATTCATTTGTGTATTAATCAAAATGGAGGACACTTCGAGCAAATGATGTAAATCACCGGTCTAAATATTCTTCTTCTTGTGTTCCGAGTTTCAGTTTGTATCGTTTTGCGTTTTGTTTTAGTTGTTAGTGGTTTACTTTTGTTTGTCAAATCACATTTTAAACATATGAGTAAATAATGACACTGTCAATCCCAGGCCTGATAAAATGTGAGAGAAAAGTGGGTTTGCAAGGCCCTCTTGATGCTGTTACATAGCTATTTTTTCGGACTTTAGAAAAGAACCTGATTTTTCTGGAAAACTGTTAGAGATAAGTATGGACAACCTTATATCGGTCGAAAGGGCATTCAATTTTGCATTCGCCCATGACAATTAATATGGGTTATTCCACTTGAAAAAAAAAGTTTTTCAACTCGTAAGATTATTAAATCTAGGTCTCAGTATTTCCGAGTCTGAATAAAGTAGGTACACGTTTTACTCACACATGACAAGATAGAGTAATTTATGCCAAAACGAACTGTGAAAACTGCAGGTTTCTGCCTGTTACGGTTTAGACGCTATCTAACATCATTTAGAGAGCTAAAATTGTGATTTGTTTAAAAAACAACTGATTATCTTGAAATCGATAAGTTTGAAACACATATACATTTAATAAACTACCTAATATTAACCAAAGAATTCAAAAATGCAACAATATACAGGCTGTTATATTTAAAATAACAAAGTTAAGTAGCGCCCACGCGAAATGAAACACCCTGTAGAGCTTAAAATATTTTCTTTACATGGCCCACACAATTCCAGGCAACTTTTATTAAAACCATTTTTTTAAATAAATTTTACAGTAGCAGATTTACAGAAGAATTCCTCTTAGGTAGAACACCCTGTAGATTGCATATTTTGAATAATTGTTTGATTGAAAGAATTTTTTCTGTCTCTTTTAAGATGGTCTTATAAGAAATTACAATTTTATTGAAAATGTCATAGTCAATTTTTGTTTTATATAAAAAACTAGCAACCCGCCCCGGCTTCGCACGGGCAAATATAAAATAGCCTATGTTACTCCGAGGAGATGTAGCTTTCGGTAAAATTGGTTGAGTAGTTTTTGAGTTAAATCGTAACAAACAAAAAATCAATCATCTTTCATCTAATGCGACCCTAATATTAATTTTAAAATAATTCACGATATATCTATATACCTAAAGACAACAAACGAACTCAAAACTAAAAATGCAAAACCTTTAAATTTAAAACAATATAGGTAACTACCAACAATGTGAAAACAAAACGAATTAAATTAAAGTACCTATGTTCAGGACTATCAATTTTAATTAATAAGTAAGTAGTTAGGTATCTAACTACCTAAAGAAAACAAACACGAAACAAAAATGCGACTATGAAGTTTTAAATGATTCACAATAAGAAAAAAACAAACAAATTATTAAAACTCAATGAAATAAAAGTATGTTTGCAAGTATCTATGTATGTTCCGACTACCTAAAGACAACAAATACAAAACAAAAATGTGACCTTAAAATATCGAACGCAATTATAACTTTCCAACAACACCCAGAAAGAAAACACAGTCGTCAGTCGTCACCTCCATTCGCTCCAAGTCAGTTTATTAAAGGATCACGCGCGCGTTATCGTTCGGCTTATTAGCTAAACAGTAGGCAAGACGGTGCGGGGGGAGGGTCGGCGATCGCATCAAGCGAAGCGAGGCGCTTGAATTTTATTCTCGCGTCCGTAATTTTTTTGCGATTACTCCTAAGATATTCATTTAAATTATATGGTGTAAAAGAGTAAAATAATGTGCATGAAATGCTTAAAGCCTCTAACTTATTTAAAATGATAAGGATTAATACCGTATTTGTGTAAATAGCTTTTACATTACCGCTTTATAATTGCCAATTTTTTAAAGTATTAAAATGGATATAGGTAGTATGTTATCTTTAACATATAGACATATGCCATCGCGGACTTTTCTGTAGGCATATATAAGATACACAATTCCACCATACATTGATACACTACATAAACTCTCGGATCCCCCCGGCTCGGACGCGGGGCGCGGGATCACGGGGCGCCCGCGCGGCCCGGTCGAATCACGGCGGCACGAAATTAATTTCGTTGTGCATTATTTTGATTTTGCTATATCTCCTAAGGTTTAATTTGCATGGTGTAAAGGGAAAAAATAATCTTCATGAAATGCTCAAGCCAACTAACGTATTTAAAATGGTAAGGATTAATACCGTATTCGTGTAAATAGCTTTCCAATTACCGCTTTATAATTGCCCATTTTTTAAAGTATTAATAGTTTAATAGTTTAGTTTATTGGTGCTCAAGTATACAAAGTATTTGCACAAGTCAAAAAAGAACAGTACACACAGAAATACTAACACTAAAACTATTTTGTAGTAGATAATATGAAAAACAAGACAGAAATAAAATAATAGACAAACATATTCAAGTTAAAACAAAGATAAAACTAAGACAAGAAAAAAAATTCTAAGACATCATTGTTAGCAAATTGCTATTTAAAAATTCCTGAGGACTATAAAATGCATTGAGCAACAGATAAATCTTTAATTTATACTTAAAACTCGAAAAATTCAGATCCTTAATTTCTTTAGGTAGAGCGTTATAGAATTTTATTCCCCAATAACAAGAACCATTTCTAGTTTTTGCAACTCTCGAAAAACCCACTTGTAAGATCGTATTATTTCTTGTATGGCGTGCATGAATTTCATTCCTCATAGTATAACTTTCAACATTGTTTTTTATATGAAGTAAGCAATGCAGAATATATACACAAGGCAGTGTTAGTATCTTTAATTCGATAAACTTTTGCCTGCAGTCGTCTCTATATTTAAGACTGGCTATAATTCTTATCGCTTTTGTCTGCAGAGCAAATACATCAGCAGAAGAAGCAGAGTGTCCCCAAATTAATATACTATAAGATAATAAACAATGAATGAGACTATGATAGGCTGTTATCAAAATTTGTGATAACACTGTGTCTCAAACTGCGAAGGAGGTACAAATGTTTTGATATTTTTTTACCTATATAATCTGTGTGACAGTCCCATGTTAACTTAGAATTTAGATGAACTCCTAAAAATTTTACAGATTTAGGATTTAAAATATTTTTAGCCTCTCTTAGAGTAAATATTAAAGTTTCTGTGTTACTAGAATCTAACTTAAGTTTGTTAGAGAGAAACCAACTCTGAATCATTAGTTCCGCTTGACGAGCCTCTTCTAATAAGTTATCAATTAAAGGACTACGATTTGTTAAATTGGTATCATCAGCAAACTGAATAGTTAAAACTGAGTTATTCACTGATAGGGGTAGATCATTAACATATAACAGAAATAGAACAGGACCAAGAATGGACCCTTGTGGTACGCCTGCATTGATACCTAGACAGGTTGATGATATATTGTTATGCATAACATATTGTCTCCTATTACTAAGATATGAATGTATGATACCAACACTGTGAGCAGTGAAACCATAGTATGACAATTTATCTATCAGGATTAGGTGAGATACACAGTCAAAAGCTTTGGTCAGATCTAGGAACTGAGAACAAACAAAATCTTTTTGCTCAAAACCAGTATTGATCTCCGT
>NW_019418752.1:0-7086 GCF_000390285.2 Anoplophora glabripennis | reverse complement strand
CGGCTTTATTTTTTCCGACACCTCCAACAAATATCGTTAATGTATATAAAAACTTAACAAATTATATACTAAAACCTTCCTCGAGAACCACTCTATCCATTGGTGAAAACAGCATAAAAATCGGTGCAGTAGTTTTTGAGTTTATCGCGAACAGACAGACAAACAGACAGACAGACGCGGCGGAGGACTTTGTTTTATAATATGTATGTAGTGATATGATCTCACCTTACGTTTCTTGGATTTTCCCTTCTCAAAGTGGATGTACTTTTTCGAAGTCGAATAACAACTGTGAATTATTAAATGATAGGTAATTGAAATAAAAAATATTAAAAATAAATTTTTGTCAACAGCCCTTGGCTAATTCTAGTTAAGAAGTCTACTGTTTTAGTTTCTTCGAAAGGGGCAATCTTTCTAAAGAATTTAAAATCCTAATTCGTTCAAAGACTGATAGTAACAGTAGCCTAGAGTAGTCAAACAATATTTCATGGACTGTTATTTAAGTATGTGCATAATATGCGTAATATAAAAATATACTTTTAGGTAATCAATTCTAAACGAATTCTTCAACGAATATGCTGCTGTCTGAAAGAACGAATCGACTTTAAAATGGATTTGAGTTGATTTATTCATTTTTTAATTTGCCGGTTGCCTTGCTCCATCGCGGATTTAAGCGAAATAAATATTGATTTGACCTAAACAAGGTAATAAAAGAACTGTGTGTTTGATTTATGGAATACGTATTTAATGACTTTCTTTTTTTGGGCGAGTCAAGACAGCTCTAAACGACGAAATCTAGAATTAAATTCGAATTTAAACTTATTTTAGCTTATTTGCTGTGCTATTTATGCAATACTTTTAGCTCTCGGAAAAGAAAATTTAAGATGGAATATCAACAAAAAACAATTTTGTGAACAATTTCGAATATGCTTAAATGAAATAAATTGTAAGCATTTTCCATTTAGTAATATGTCACTACTAACAGTTAATAACACTATTTGTATAGAAATTATTAAATGATTTTACTCAGAAAGCTTTTTCTTCTATTAATAGAACAGGGTATTGGAGTTTTTGGTTGATTCAAAGGTATGGTGATCTTTTTTCGTGCAGTATTTCCGCGCCACTTAAACTTTTTTTCGTATTTTCTGAAAATTACAAAGAAGCGATAGCCTTATATCTTTTTGACCCGACGTACCATTTCGAGAAAATACTGATAAATGTGATTTTAAAACCCTTCTGTATATGGAAACACAAAATTGATGACACACATGACAACATAATATTTGCCATATTAGCTTTGAAATTTTACAAAAATTGTTTATTGCGCGTTTTTCAAATAACTTCATTTATTGTTTGCTTGTGCTGTAAAGTTATTTAATAATAGGTCAACAATGTGCAATAGCATGGCCACCGCGTTCTCCAGATCTAAATCCTGTGGACTTTTATTTATGGGGATATCATGAAGCAGCTTGTCTACCACGTTGAAATCACTATCCGTCAGCATTTACTTGAATGAATTCAGGATGCAGCTAACTAGAAAATACATGATCCAAATCTCATCCGAGTGGCGGAATCTTTAGTTCGCCGATGTAAGGCTTGCATTCGTATAGTATTTATCAGGCAACTTTGAAATATGAAATTATATTTTTTAAAATGATTGTAACTTGTAAACAAAAACTAATCAGATCTATGTTCAAGTTTTTTAGATATTTTGAGGTACTTTTTGCTTATAAAATAGTTTTCACTGTTTTAATATCCTGTATATTGTATATTCTGCGCCTACCTCCTAGATCTTATCTACGTAATAGTTCGCAAAAAGTAAGCACATCCCCATTTTTCATCCAGACAGTTTGATGAGAAACAAATGATCCTATACCTAACATCAGAGAGCTTAACACACTGCCAGAGCGATCAAAAGAACTTCTGCAAACCTTTTTTAGTTACAAATTAGGTGATTATTTCCATAACATTACGATTTTTTCTTACTGCAAATTGATGTTTTATACAATTTAAATGCACGCCTTACACCGAAGCTTTGCTATAATATTTTTTTGTTTCTTATTGGATGTAGAAACGTAAATCAAAAAATGTATAAAACTGGCTGGTAAAACACAAAACTGATTCGACTACGGAATACAGAAGAGCTGTTATGTATTTAGTATGTGGTAAGTGTTTGGATAATCGTGCAAGTGGATGTTCAAAATTTAGCTGCCATATCTCATATCAAGTGTTAAATTATCATTCTACTCGAGCCTCCGCGAAAGTGCTTAGGATGCGGTAAAGTCAGATTTATGTTAGATAATATGTGAAGCTGAAGATGCCAGCACACATTTTGAAAGTATTTCTTAATCTAACAAGAACAAGATATCACAGAATGCGCTACAGGGATAAGAGACATCTCAATCACTCACACCGAATACATACAAAAGATTGAAACAATTTTAAGGTAGCACTAATCTCTTTCACTATTGTACCTAACCAAAAAAGAAGGTGCTGCCGAAAATTAAAAGGTTGTGTATATAAAACTTAATTCCTTTAGTAGAAGGCGCGAAGTTATAAAAATGTATTTAATATAGGAACTGATATGAAATTGATATTTGTAACAGTAATTGAAGGTGACATATCTAGGTCACTACTAGGAGAGACTAAAATGAAATGGTCGATATCAAATCGTACTTGAAAATTTAACATTTTTGTATAGGTATAAAATTTAATTTGTTGGATGAAAATACAGTTATTGTATCACATCATGAATCTGGCTAACTGAAAACATTTAAAAGGATGTAAGTAGTAGGTACATTGTGACATTTAAATTTGCAAAAAGTAATCTAATAGATAACAGTAGAATTCTTTAATAAAGAGTGGGTCAGAGAAAACGCATCCCCATATTCATATTGCAATAGGTTACTCAGTAGAAGTGGAGTGTAGTACTACCTTATAAACTACTGGACTCGCCCAACTGTCATTTCGCCTATATAAACGACAATCGCTCAGACGTGTGCGAGAGAGATGGAGCTAGTAAGGGCTTAAGCTTCGTTCACAGAATTTCGACTGCAGCGCGTTACATTTTATTCAACCAATCAGCTAGTTATACTCGATTCCTTACCCCTTTTTTCTGTTGAGCCGTATTCAAAGACTTTATAAAAATAATATAGACCAAAAGACAAAAAAAATAATTTTTTCCAGTAGTGTAGGCATGTGAAAATGTTTATTATATTACTGGCCTAATTACAGTACAATATTTGAATTGTTTTAGCAAATTCCAAATATTCCAAATAGTTTTTATAGTGCGTTATTTATGTATCTCTCCATTTATTTTCCTCATATCGTAAACTCGATCGGTTAAAATTACTGCAAGCTCTTCTGACGTAGTTGTTTCAAATATTTCATATTTTCTTGCTTTGCAGAACTGTATAAATTGAAACTTAAGTCGATGCTTTCTTCGTTCAACATATTATTTGAAGAGAATTTTTGCTAAGCACATTTCAGTTAAAACTTTTTCGTTATATTCGGTTTGATGTTAAAAAATAATTTGAAGAGTAACACATTTAAAGTGGCAAAATTTGGACGTTAAAATGATATTTTATTTTGAGGATGGGGGAAATAATATAATCTATAATAAGTTATCGTCGGAGACACACTCTACTTGGTCATTATTTTCAGAAAGATGCGAAACGTATAAACATGCTGGTACCATCATAATTTCTTTCCTACCTATGAAATTTAATTTTTCTGCACTTAAACGTCTCTTTATGCAATTTATCGCAGAACACGATTGCACCATATTTAGTTTTTACGAATCTTTCACATACACTAACTAAATCACACAAAAATTCAAGAAATCAATCAATAATGTCAATACATGACATTTACTTCAAAGTTTTTTTTACGGCATTTTGTACCGGTATACCATCATTTGTTTTACCGGTATTTGCCTCAACTAGCTTCATCTGCCTTGCACAAATCAGCGCGTTCGACCTCTCTTTCTAGGGCCAGTCCATAGTTTACTAGGTCTATGAGTACTACCGACTTTTGTAGTCACGTGACAGTGTAAAACAACAGGTGTTGTACGGTGGTCATTCAGTTGTCGTTAGCTGTTGATCGGTGTAAGTGCGTTATCATGCTGTACAGCATGAAACAACCAGCATTCGTATTTGAGCATTATTTTGCTCCTTCTTCATATACAACTGTTTGACTTGCAAGTGCATTTCCTGATTCTACATTACCAAATCACCACTAAACTCCAGAGTTATACTAATTGAGAATCGTAAACATACACCTATGAAACTAAGTATTAACTACAGAAATTCGAAATAACATTTGAGAAGGATTAGCGACGCGAGATTGACGCCGTAAACTGGCCTCAGAGCTTATCGTATCCCCGAGAAGTGTCCGACGTGCTCTAAAACAGTCAAATATGCGCCCTTACAGCATAACGATGTTGCAAGAACTGAAGCATCCAAATATGCCACGGCGTCTCCATTTTTGTTAAGGCCTGGTTATTTTATGATACGAAACTCCATTTTAATACAGTCATTGAAGCTAACAATCAGCTGTAACCTCCTAATTCTTTGAAACGGCATGTATTTGCATGAAAATTTAGAATAAGGCTCATCTTAGGGTCAAGTTCAAAAGTGACATAAGCTCGATTGACGCTTTTTGTTTTTTAGGGGTAAAAACTACCCCTAAGTGAAAAAAAAATAAGTTTTAAGCATTTTATTGATAAAAATCTTGTTCAAGCACAAAGATTAAATAATGTTCCATCTTCTCGAACAAGTTTTATGATATTTTCGATCTTTTCGACCCTTTATTTAACCCTTAGAAACTACCCCTATGCAAAAAATAATGATAAAAATTACTTTTTGAAGATTTGGAATGCTTTAACGGTACAATTATTTAAAATAAAAATTCCCTCATTGCTTATAAAAGAATTTGTATCTCATAACACTTTTCAACCCTTATAAATCACTCCTGTGCTAAAAAAAATTATAAAAAATTACATTTTAAATTTTGGAATGCTGTAATTGTGCAATAATTTAAAATAGAAATTCCTTTATATTATTTATGAAAGAATATTTTACTTTTGCCATTTTCAACTCTTATAAACTACCATTTTTACAAATATTAATGTAAAATATTTTTATTATAGTCGATTTTTAAATATAATCAATCACAAACAAATTGCTACGCTGCATATAAACTTTTACACACGCTGACGCGCACTTGAATCCTAACATTTTGCTCCAAAAATGAGAAAGCCTATTTTGCTCCGAAAAAATGTTATTGTTTTTTTTACCATAACTCGGTTAATTTTGAAGCTATAATATCCTCCAAAAAAGCATTTTAAAGATAATTTCAAGAGCTGTAAGATCGTTTGCATATAAAACCTTTTAAGTCACTCGTTTTTTAAAGGGAAAGGATCGAAAGGCTCGAGACAGGTCGTTTTTGCACTAAAATGGATACTTCAAGCGGTGATATCTCCTTTATTTTTTATGCAGTAGGAATAAAAAAAAGCAAAATATTTGTTGAAAAAAAAGCTACATTTTTGTTATCTATCATTTTTTCCGTATCTTTCATAGTTTCAGAGTTATTATATAAATAAGGCAATTTTTTTTTTGAATAATGAAAAATACGTTTTCAACTTTTACCGTACATTATTTAAAAAATACGCATTCTAAACCGGTCTAACTTCAGGATCGTATGGAAAACGCTAAAACAAAACTAACTGTAAAGGGTCTACGATTAATTTTAATTCTGATGGAAATGGTACAGCGTTTACTGCTCATTTTTCCTTAAAAAATATGAGCAACCCNGTTAGCTGTTGAACGGTGTAAGTGGGTTATCATGCTGTACAGCATGAAACAACCAGCATTCGTACTTGAGCATTATTTTGCTCCTTCTTCGTATACAACTGTTTGACTTGCAAGTGCATTTCCTGATTCTACATTACCAAATCACCAATAAACTCTAGAGTTACACTAATTGAAAATCGTAAACATACACCCATGAAACTAGTATTAACCGCAGAAATTCGAATATTTGAAAAGGAAGTGAAGGTTGGGAGCGTTCACAGTAAACTCACTGATTTACACTAGATCGTTTATTACTTGAATCTGTTTCTTATTTGCAAGAGCTAACAATTTATAGTAATTAATTCACAACGTAAGCTATTTATTTTATCTAGCTAAGCAATATATCTAATATAGTATTATTGTTATGGAAAAATATAGAATTAGAGATATAAAGGGGTTAACGGGATATTAATATTACTAGGATTAGTGACGCGACGTCCGCCCGTAAACTGGCCTCAGAGCTTATCGTATCCCCGAGAAGTGTCCGACGTGCTCTAAAACAGTCAAATATGCGCCCTTACAGCATAACGATGTTGCAAGAACTGAAGCATCCAAATATGCCACGGCGTCTCCATTTTTGTTAAGGCCTGGTTATNCTCTTATAAACTACCCTTTTACCAATATTAATGTAAAATATTTTTACTATAATCGATTTTTAAATATAATCAATCATAAAAAAAATTGCTACGCTGCATATAAACTTTTACACACGCTGACGCACACTTGAATTCTAACATTTTGCTCCAAAAATGAGAAAGCCTATTTTGCTCCGAAAAAATGTCATTGGTTTTTTTACCACAACTCGGTTAATTTTGAAGCTATAATATCCTCCAAAAAAGCATTTTAAAGATAATTTCAAGAGTAAGATCGTTTGCATATAAAACCTTTTAAGTCCTTCGTTTTTTAAAGGGAAAGGTTTTTTCACTAAAATGGATATTTCCAGCGGGGATATCTCCTTTATTTTTTATGCTGTAGGAATAAAAAAAGCAAAATATTTATTGAAAAAAAAAGCTACATTTTTATTATCTGTCATTTTTACGTATCTTTCATAGTTTCAGGAGTTATTATATAAATAAGGCAATTTTTTTTGAATAATGAAAAATACGTTTTCAACTTTTCCCGTACATTATTAAAAAAATACTCATTCTAAACCGGTCTAACTTCAGGATCGTATGAAAAACACTAAAACAAAACTAACTGTAAAGGGTCTACGATTAATTTTAATTCTGATGGAAAT
>NW_019418751.1:6129-11655 GCF_000390285.2 Anoplophora glabripennis | reverse complement strand
TCCAAATCCGAAAATTCCTGAATAAAATGAATAAAAATCGGAAAAACATTAAAAATATTATGGCTGAAACTTATTACTCGACGGTTTTTAAAGTTGCCAATCACGAATAGATGGTTTTAATTCAGAAATTCTTAAATCTAAAATGGCGGACTGAAAAGTAGCATAGAAATTGGTATGTACTTACCACCCAAGGAGATTCATTATAATGTTTAAAGTTGAGTCATTTGAGTAAAAATAGGCAAATATCTAAAAATGAGAAACAAGGAATATAAATTCGATATGCTGTGTTTCTTTCAAACACTCTTATCAATCTCAGCAGGGAGTGATAATACCATACGGTTAAATGGGA
This sequence comes from Anoplophora glabripennis, assembly GCF_000390285.2. NCBI lineage: Eukaryota > Metazoa > Arthropoda > Insecta > Coleoptera > Cerambycidae > Anoplophora > Anoplophora glabripennis. The sequence goes on along the minus strand of NW_019418751.1, from coordinate 11,306 downwards.
AATAGAAGACGCATAAAATGAGTAAGATTTTAGAGCTAAAAATATAAATTTGATCATTCAAGTAGAAAACTGTCTCAATTAAATTCTAACTGGCACTTGTACGGAATACAAACTACGCTCCTTTAGTTGAGAGTTAAAAACCCATTTTATAGAAGAGAATGCGAGTTATTTGTCTCAATAAGTTTATATTGTTTTCTTATTTATTCCTCATAGCCTAAAATTAATTCAAGTCTCGTGCAAAATGAATTTAGGAACTTATTTTTAAATGTTTTACGCATAATATTTTTTTTACAGATTTAAGGATTGTTAAGTATAGTTTTAGGTAATACCTATAGGTACGTTTAAAATTTTTCTCACTCGCATGTCTTCAGTTTCTGGACTAATCCTTATAACTACAACGAGAAATAAAATATATAGGTATTCTACAATTCAAAATTCTTATTCATCGATTCACAACCCTTTTGGATACATGAAACTGACCTTAATTAATGGTTGCTTGAAAAATAGCTAAACACATTTCTTGATATATTGAGAATTTTATTTTAGTGTAACATCAAATGAAGAAGTATTGCACAAAACATTAGTAATAATGTATTCAGTATATACATACCTATTAGAAGACAACAAAGTAAAAATTTGATTCAGTAATTCAGTGAAGAAATAATCATTTGTTTTAAAGAAACATATATTTATAACTAAATAAAGATTTAGTTACTTCATTTATTTTTTTTTAATTTCATTGTATGGGGACACTCTTTGTCTAATATTGTGGTAGTATAATTTTTTTCTACTATTTTAAAAATACAGGGTGTCACCAACGAATGTTAGATACTTCAACCCAAATGGTTTCGAGTTAATCAAACTTGCTTAAACGAAAAATGTCGCAAAAAAAGTTACAGGGTGTTAAATTTTCTTTTCTTATTTCTTGTTTTCTCCTTAACACAGAACCCAGTTAACCGATTTGAGCAAAATTTGCTGTTGCATAGTTTCTCTTAATGAAGTATGCAGTGATTATGTTCATATTGGGTTAAATCATACCGGACGTTCATTTTATTACAACCTAACTAAAAGTATGGGGAATATGTTAATAAATATTGTTTGTATTATCTTCATAACCGAGTATAATTACAACTTTTGATAGGTATACATTTTTTTGTGTAGAATAAAATTCTCTAAGTATTTCTGATAGTTGCGTGTAAATATTGAAACGTACAAAAAAGTTATAGAAGAATATTAACAAAGGGTTGTAGTAAAATGAACGCCCTGTATGATTTAACCTAATAGGAACATAATCACTGCATACTTCATGAAGAGAAACTAAGCCACATCAAATTTTGCTCAAATCGGTTAACTGGGTTCAGAGTTAAGAAGAAAACAAGAAATAAAAAAGAAACTTGTAACTTTTTGTTTGCGACATTTTTCGATGAAGCAAGTTTGGATAAATTGACACCATTTGGGTTCTAGATTATACCCTTGAAGTATATAACATTCATTAGGTGACACCCTGTATATGTATTTTTAATATAAAATAGGCAACCATGAATATTTACTTTTCAGTCCTAATATTAATGATCAATCTAACTTTACTTTCAACTGGATCCTTGTATAAAAGTTTTATAATGCCACATATCTAATTGTAAGTTCAGTTCATTGTTCAGCTGAGTATATTAGCGGAACAATGAATATGCATTTTCTTTACTAGGCACACACGATTTGTCAAGAAACTATATATTTTCCATAAAAAAGCGGCATTTTAACAAGAATGAACCATCTGGTATATGTTTATAGTTCGACACCGTAATGCCGGAGACCTTAAGTCACTTGACTCTTGTTAGCTGTTACCGAGATGAAAACAAACACGAAAACCTGTCAACAACTAATAGCCCATAAGACAAATGTCTCATATTGACGAAGTAACTTGAAACCATAAGCGTGTATCATTAGGGTGAGAACTGACCCAAGAAGTTGTGCCAAATGACAACATAAATGTTGCGGTGAGTGCATGTGTTCGAGTTTAGTGTATTAGATTTCATAATAAGAGTGTGCCTTCCCTTAATTCACATGTTTCGCAAATGCTTTGTTTTACTTAACTACACTCATAAAAATTTTATGTAAAATTACATACTAATTTTGACGCTGCAGTAAGTAATGAACAATTATATCACGCAAGTAAAATGGCATTAAGCATATTTTTTTACACTCTGTGTAATTCCCCCAAAATGTAAATTTATGTTATCTATATACTTGTATGCAAGTTCCTCATGGGAAAATAATGGGGGTAGTTCATGTGACGTTTTTTTCTTAGACGCCCTGTTTCTGAGATACAGTGTGTTGAAGTTGTTACTTTCCAAATGGTTTTCCTTGCTTATCTTTAAATCGGCTAAAGATAAAAACGTCAAAATTTGTACACGAGTAAACAACAATTGTGTGTTAAGATTAATGTGCAAACAGTTTCTTTCTGAAAAGCAGTGACGCCGATATAGGTAATTGGGGAGGTACAATAAAAAAAAATATGTTAAAAATCAAAATTTATTACATTTCTAAATGGTTTTGTAAACTTTAAATCATACTACAAAAAAAGGTATACTTGTCGAATTTCGGTAGTATGTACCATTTTCGAGAAAAATTAAGTTACATAAAGCGGCACAAGTGCATTGAATGTATTGTACTGTATTGTATGTATTTAATGTACTGAATATACATTGAAGTTACCATTGAATGAGCTGAAGGCATTTAGCTCCCAAAAGTCTTTGCATTTAATAATATAATTTTAATTTCTTACGTATCACATAAAACAGTTAAATTGTAAAACATTTTATTAACTTAAAGAAATAAAAAACAAAATAATTTATTTTAAGTTTAAGCTTGTTGTAAAATAACATTTAAAAAAGTAAATAAAAATACACAAATTATGGTAATTAATTATCTATTAATAACTAATTTTAGATTTTGTAAACTACTACACTACCACTACTACAATACACATACAATAAACAATTAATTGTTGAATGGACTGATTTGTTGATGGACATGATTGCTTAAGAAAGAGATAAAAACAGAAAAATATTAGGAAACAAACTCGGAAACAAACAGAACAAAACAGTTGCACAATTAAACAAATAAGCAAAACTCGAAATACTATAGTAGATGCTTTTGGTACATGCTACATAATTTCTACAAGTAGGTATACCTTTTTTTTGTAGTATGATTTTTAGAGTTTACAGAATCGTTTAGAAATGTAATAAATTTTGACTTTTAACCTATTTTTTTTTTCGATTGTACCCCTCCATTATCTGTATCGGCGTCACTGCGTTTCAGAAAGAAACCGTTTGCTCATTATTTCACTGTATAGTAAGATTGTCGGTGCGACGTCTCGGTTGCGAGAAACCATCATCAACCTTCTTTTTTCTTATGGGCGCCATATTGAATTTTAATTTGTGTCAAATTGTTATTTTTTTGGCTTCTCAATGATATAATATAAGTATGAAAAAATTTCAGAAAAGACCTTAAAAATCAATATTTTCATATTTTAAATAAATATGGCAACACTGCATAATATTTTGAAACTATTTTAGAACAGTCTCAAACTCTTGCAAAAACTTATCATTAATATCGTGGCGTTGAGTGAAAAAATAATAGTAATGGCCACGTGTTTACGAAGAAAAACCCCGTTAGTAGTATATGTTTCAAGTTTCAAACTACTTGTCATTTTGANCATATCTTACACATGAATTCTGAACCAATTGCAAACGACGCTGCTCAATTTTGAGGATAGCAGGTCCATATACTACATCTGCATAATTGAGGTGAGATAAGACTAAAGATTCACATAAAATTTTTTTACACTTCTTATTTATGAGGTGTCGGCTGCCATAAAGTAGCTTTAAGCTGGTATAAGCCTTTTTAACAATTAAACTTACATGTGATCTATAACGTAAATCAGAATCTATGATTAATCCTAAATTCTTGGCACTAGTTGTTACTTCTAAAGTATCGTTACCTACACATATAGCGATATCTTTATGGTGTCTACTACACTGAAAGAAATGCGCTCTATTCTTTATTAGAATTCTATATGCCATTATAAGACCATTGTATACTATATGTGACAGTTAAACAGGTGAATATTGGATATAAAATGCGTACTGCTAACACAGTTGTATAGTGACTATAAACCTTATTCTTTATTAAATTATTGTAGTATACAACGTTTTTTATACCATTTACGAAATAATAGCAATAACTGTTATTAAAGTGTTCCATATCGTTATTAGAACAACTGGTTATAAGTTTTATAATAATAAATGTATTAAACTGTTGTATACATACTCTGTATGAGTTAAAAACATATGACATTAAGTTTTCAGAAATTTTATTGGATAAATGTAATTACAAGCTAAGATTCTAACGTAAACATAAAACATACATTTAAGTATTTGAAATGATGACAAATCGCTCCCAAAACTGTCCAGTTTATTTTCTTAGCACCGATGCACCAGTATTTTCTTGTATTACATGAGAATTTGCACTATAACTCTTCCAGTTTAAGAATGAAGCATCCTCTGAAAGGTTGAGCTTCTTTCCATCTAATTCTGTTTACTCTGGTTGATTGACTTTATACCCATGCTCCTCTATGTCATCATTAACCTTCTGTTCCTCCATCTTATGTAAAACAACATCAGCGGTTTCTAATAGGGCATACAAAATAATAGTTTTTAAGATTTAGACAAGATTTACATTTGAAAAAACTAAACAATTACAAGCCATAAAACAGTTAGATACTTACATAATTTTCCATTTCACATAACGCGATATGATCATGTGCCTATGCTGTCTGTTTTCATCAAACTATACGTGTAATAGTCGTAAGTCGATGCATAGCGGACTGTCGGAAATTTTACGATCATAACCGATTATGCACACTGAAAGAAATGGGCTTATTAAACTGTTTATCTACAATAATGTGTATAGCGCATATTAAAACTTTTATAACCAATATACAACTTTTATTAAAAAAAGCAATCATCTCCATACTCATTATTCAATCAGTTTAACTGGAAGGTGCTTAATACACCTTATGCATCTATGAAATAAAGGTTATAATGAATTACTTATACATTATTAGGTGTTATAGACTTTATATTCCAGTTGTATAGTAGGGAAGATTTGTTGTATAA
>NW_019418751.1:0-4058 GCF_000390285.2 Anoplophora glabripennis | reverse complement strand
TTGTTATATACAAATTCGGATACTGGTCTTTATACAACAAATCTTCCCTACTATACAACTGGAATATAAAGTCTATAACACCTAATAATGTATAAGTAATTCATTATAACCTTTATTTCATAGATGCATAAGGTGTATTAAGCACCTTCCAGTTAAACTGATTGAATAATGAGTATGGAGATGATTGCTTTTTTTAATAAAAGTTGTATATTGGTTATAAAAGTTTTAATATGCGCTATACACATGATTCTAGATAAACAGTTTAATAAGCCCATTTCTTTCAGTGGACAAGCAGATCTCCTACCGAAAAGCATTACTTCCGATTTTGTTGAGTTGATACTTTAACAAAATTGTTCAGATATCTTCAACAATGCCTCCAAGTCCTGATTTATTCTCTCACATGCAATTTGTGTATCATTACCGCTGAACGAATAGTTCAGCAATTAATTATCTATTAATAACTAATTTTAGATTTTGTAAACTATTACACTACCACTACTAAAATAAACAATTGTTGAATGGACTGATTTGTTGATGGACATGAATGCTTAAAAAAGTGATAAAAACAGAAAAATATTAGGAAACAAACTCGGAGACAAACAGAACAAAACAGTTGCACAATTAAACAAATAAGCAAAACTCGAAATACAATAGTAGATGCTGAAATTGTCCCTCATTTGCTTTTGGTACATGCTACCGCATTTCTACAAGTAGGTATACCTTTTTTTGTAGTATGATTTTTAGAGTTTACAGAATCGTTTAGAAATGTAATAAAGTTTGACTTTTAACCTATTTTTTTTCGATTGTACCCCTCCATTACCTGTATCGGTGTCAATGCTTTTCAGAAAGAAACCGTTTGCTCATTATTTCACTGTATAGTTAAATTGTCGGTGCGACGTTTCGGTTGCGAGAAACCATCATCAAGTTTCTTTTTTCTTATGGGCGCCATATTGAATTTTAATTTGAGCCAAATAGTTATTTTTTTGGCTTCTCAATGATATAATATAAGTAAGAAAAAATTTCAGAAAAGACCTCAAAAATCAATATTTTCATATTTTAAATAAATATGGCAACACTGCATAATATTTTGAAACTATTTTAGAACAGTCTCAAACTCTTGCAAAAACTTATCATTAATATCGTGGCGTTGAGTGAAAAAATAATAGTAATGGCCACGTGTTTACGAAGAAAAACCCCGTTAGTAGTATATGTTTCAAGTTTCAAACTACTTGTCATTTTGAACTATTGCTAACAATTAAAATCGTCAAAATGGCTTTGCGTTATTCCAATGAAGAAAATGTGATACGTCGTTAGAGGGCTATATTACAAATAATAGATATCCAACTACGGGTTTAAACAATTATATTGGAAATTGTCCCGAAAACAACCACCAAATAAACTGTGTTTTTCTAAACTTATGACTTTGAGAATGTTTAGAAGTTTTGAAAAGCCCCATGCTAAGAACTATACGAAAGACAATAATAACCGGGACAATCAAATAATAAATTATTTCAACAACAATCCAACATCGTCAACAAGAGTATGTAATAGAGAAACATGATAAACATTTCAAATACAACAATGACAAGAATATTATTTTCTAGTGGCATTGGTTTGAGTTAAACGCCACTTTGTTCATGTATTATGCACTCGAAATTTCGTTTCAATGTATTCATTTATTTAGAAATTATTCATAATATTGTAGTTTCGAAACTTTATAAACCTGCATCTCAAAAATGACAAAAGTTTCTATTATTTTTAAAATGGAATGAGGAAAAGCTTCTCCACTTTTGACAATATATACTTAAATACCTACTAATAAATATGAATGTTTACAAAAAAATATCGTTGTCTTTTTCGTTCAATAAAATTAAAATTTAAAACAAAATGCGATAATTCCATTTGTTAAACGAAACGTTTAACCGTTTATTCGTTAGAATTATCTGCCTCCGCAATACATATTTTTGTTTTATTTTCGTACAAGATCAAGCATCCGAGCGTTGGTCCTGTAATACTTTTGCTTATTTTTTGTAGTGTGAAATTGAAGCTCGGCTAATAATCCGTGAACTAAGGGCTCTCCTGAGCTTCTCACAGGGGAAAAGGGCGGGACGCAACCTCACCTGAGGGGCGGCTTCCGGTGCCCAGGTTCACACGGGTTTTGCTCTTGAACTCTCAGTACTCCGCAGCCACTATACACACTTTTGCCATTACCCTTCCGCACGAGGATTCTATAAATACTTCAGCCACGAACCAAAGCTTGAATTCGACCAAATCATTATTATTCTTTTTACAAATATTTAAATGTATCTCTGATTTTCAATATAATAATTTAATAGTTAATAAATATATCAATTAGATACCTATACCCATAAAATTATTCTAGGTACAGGTACAATTATCTCTGTTATATTTTGGGAATTGAAAAGGTGCAAGGATAAAAGTTGCAGAAAACTTGTCATATTTAAACCACAACTTTTTTGTTATTTTTAAAACAATTAAACGTGTTACTGTAATACGAATCTCTAATTAATTTTTTTTTAATTGAAATACTCCGTACATACTTGTATAACATTTTCTAAGGATAATAAGCTTATAGGTTTGATGATTTATAATAGTACGAAATATAACCAAAATAATGTGTCACAAGCATAATGTGTTCGAAATAGATTATTAGATGCCAGGCAACCAAGTATTAAGTGTGATGGAATAAATTAGAGCCCTTTTTAATTCAATGTAAATGTTTATTTTATTTTCCTTCTAAATAAACCTTTATCATTTATTAAAAAGGGCTTTAAATTATTCCATCACCACTAAGAATTACAATTGACTTTTGTCAAGAAACCAAGTACAGGGGGTTCTACAGTTACTTGCCAAATATGTGTTAAACTCAAATGTGTCAAATCGTCGGTCTTCTGACGTAGTGATGTAACTCAGAAAAATTGAAATTTGAGATACGTCGGCTATAACCTAACTTGTTTGCATACTATCATTTCACAAAGTGGCGTAACTCAATATGTAATGGTTTTCGTGTAATAACAATTCCAATGTCTGATCTATCTCAAATTGTTTTGAAGACAGATCTCACATACTGACCTAACTCAAGTTACGTCGCTACGTGTGACATGGATATATCTTTCTTGTAATTTTAGCGACGTAACTCGTCAATACGTGAGATACTAGGTTTGTTTTTACTAACAGTACACGACAGTTTCAGATTTGAGTTCGCAACATAATTGGCCGAAGTAACTAAAATAACACAGGGCAACAAAATTTTACGAAAGGTCACACCCAAAAACCAGACCTCAATTGCCCGAAGGTTTTTGGTGCGTAGAATCCGAATCTGGCGTCACAATTGCTCCAATACGTTACGTTCCCGAGATATCCTAACCTAAAAGTGCAAAAAACAAGTTTTTTTGCTATATTTGAGCTTATATCACAGAGCGAAATTTTTTTTTTCTAAAAACGAATCATGCCCTCTAAAACTACTACTCTTATCCTTCAAAATGCTTTTTTCAGATTTTTTTATTCGCGAAGATATCATTGAATGAAGTTAGGTACTATAGCGTTTTCATAACAGTGGTACTAAAATTGAAAAAAGTTCTTCAGAAAGCGGACATTTACATGTTTTTTGGGTCGCTCAATCCGAATCTGATCACTTTAGGATTCTGAGATTTCCTAACCTAAAACTGTAAAATCAACCTGTCTGGTTAATACCGATAGTTCATCCTAAAATCGTTGATATTGCAGTTTTAGGTTAAGAAATCTCAGAATCCTAAAATGATAGAATAATTTGGAGGTTAGATTCGGATTGGACGATCCAAAAGAAGAACCACCGTTATAAAAACACTAAAATACCTAACTTTATACAATTATATTTCCGCGAATAAAAAAGATTTTTCAAATCTGAAAAAAGCGTTTCGAATGGTAAGAGTGGTAAGTTAAGAGTGCATGATTCGTTTTTAGAAAAAAAAAAAAAATTTCGCTCTGTGATATAAGCTCAAATATAGCAAAAAACGTGTTTTTTGCACTTTTAGGTTAGGATATCTCGGAAACGTGAC
>NW_019418750.1:5778-11605 GCF_000390285.2 Anoplophora glabripennis | reverse complement strand
AAAATATCGCTGTTGTCGCAGTGACACAAGAAAGCGGACATAATTACGAATATTTCAAAACTACGTATATATCCCAATTTGGACGACTTTTACTATCTCGTAGGGAATTTTCATTTTGCATCAGCTGAGTAGCGCTGTTGTCACGCTGCGTTGTGATGAAACTCCCCAATATTAATACTTGCTGTATTTTGAAAACTATTAATCTTACGCCCCTGTAATATACATCTTTCTTGTTCATTTATGATTGCTGCTCATGCTGAAGTAATGGCAGTCAAACTTCTTATGCCCTGTATATGCTATTATTGTATTTTATGGAGCCACATCTATACAAATATTATTGTACTTTGTTAGACGAAATGGGGTTTCAATTTCTATTATTAAATAAACTGACCTTAAAAGATATCTTGTGGACAAATTTGCGGCAGGGATATTTAGACATTGGTGACTTTAGGGACATTGCAAGAGAATATTATCTAAAAATAGACGTCTGAAGGGCTCGTTGAGATTGGATCTTTCGGGATATTTACATTAACTAAGAAAAGGGATGTTTGTATAACGCAATGTATTTTAAAATTCAGTAAATTTAGCCTGGAACAATTCAACTCATATATATAGGATGTTTGCCGAGAAATTGGGCGAATAAATCACAGCGTTTTTGTTGATTTAAACCTTCGAGTCCTTGTGATTTCTACGTCTTTTCGGTTACCCATTTTGACTGTTAATATTCGACAAATCCAATTAATTAGAGTTTAAAGCTACGTTTGCTCCGTACCAGTCTCTTTAATATTTGAACATTTCGCTTGGAGGTCCACAGTAATGAAATCATTGGAGTCAGTAAACAATCGGAGCAAATGAACGTTTTCTGTTTTTTCCAATGAATGTTCCTCTGTTTCGGTCTCCCGTTTCATGTTTCATCCGTCTAATATCAGGGGTAATTTATNATCTTTGGGTACTTTAATTACATATTATTCAAATACGTAATTTGATTAAAATTTAAGCACAACACTATCTTCGTGCCACAAAATCTATACATTTTATTTTATTTATTTAAAAACTGGAAAATAATTGGTTTGAAATTTACTAAATATTTCACAATAATAGTTGTTTTCATTTTTTCCGTAAGACAAGTGTGCATCAGCTGAGTAGCGCTGTTGTCACGCTGCGTTGTGATGAAACTCCCCAATATTAATACTTGCTGTATTTTGAATCTTACGCCCCTGTAATATACATCTTTTTTGTTCATTTATGATTTCTGCTCATGCTGAAGTAATGGCAGTCAAACTTCTTACGACCTGTATATGCTATTATTGTATTTTATGGAGCCACATCTATACAAATATTATTGTACTTTGTTAGACGAAATGGGGTTTCAATTTCTATTTTTAAATAAACTGACCTTAAAAGATATCTTGTGGACAAATTTGCGGCAGGGATATTTAGACATTGGTGACTTTAGAGAATATTATCTAAAAATAGACGTCTGAAGGGCTCGTTGAGATTGGATCTTTCGGGATATTTACATTAACTAAGAAAAGGGATGTTTGTATAACGCAATGTATTTTAAAATTCAGTAAATTTAGCCTGGAACAATTCAACTCATATATATAGGATGTTTGCCGAGAAATTGGGCGAATAAATCACAGCGTTTTTGTTGATTTAAACCTTCGAGTCCTTGTGATTTCTACGTCTTTTCGGTTACCCATTTTGACTGTTAATATTCGACAAATCCAATTAATTAGAGTTTAAAGCTACGTTTGCTCCGTACCAGTCTCTTTAATATTTGAACATTTCGCTTCGAGGTCCACAGTAATGAAATCATTGGAGTCAGTAAACAATCGGAGCAAATGAACGTTTTCTGTTTTTTCCAATGAATGTTCCTCTGTTTCGGTCTCCCGTTTCATGTTTCATCCGTCTAATATCAGGGGTAATTTATTTTGCAAAATTTAAAACACGACGGGAAAGAATCTCATCACGCAGAATGATTTCAGCTCAATGCTCTATGCATTTATGGTTTCTAAATAACGGGGAGTAACATAATATAAACTCAGCAAAAGAATTAAGAGAGCAAGAAAAATTTCCAAATTTTTTTACTGATTATTGAAAGGCTGTAACTTTCTGGTCGTATCGAGAAAAAAAAGAAGGATCTTGATGCTTGAGGGTTCTAGTTTCGAAATCTTGAGATAAAAATAGTTTAATTTGAATCATATTAGAGAAAAACTCAACTCTAAATTGGTTTTATATACTCAGAGTCAAAAGTCGCTCAATTGATAGCAGTAACTCAGATTTGAGTAAAACTCACTCATTTCCGATGCAATAGTTTTCCACTCAGTTGTACTCATACTAATAGAGTGAAAATTTCACTCAATAGGGTGTGGACATGTGTTATTGAGTAAAATTGAGTGAAATTTGAGTGAAATTTTTATACAGTGTACAGCGAACAGAGGGTTGAAAAAATACAAAAGAATGACTTTTTCTGCTGTTTTGGAAAATCAACGATTACTTTGCGAATATTGTGAAAAGTACAATGTTTTCAGTTTTTTTTAGCTCAATACATGCCTATGAGCCTTGTAACTTTTGAAATCGATGACCAAGATTGAAAAAAAAACAGTAAAAATTAACTATACAGATATAATATATAACTTTACAGATTAGCCTTTATAAAATCAGAAGTGGGATATTTTTCTTCTCGGAGCCATCGCTAAATCAGAAGTGGGATATTTCCGTCCTAAGAGTTTTTTTGGGCGAAAACGGCTGTCCACATATTTTATTACCCGTAATATCAATTCTCCCGACAGCCGGCGTGGGCGTCCTCCACAGACATGTGATACACTTAACCCACGGTTTTATTATGTATCAATTTCCCGAAGTGTCCCAATCTGCGACGGCGGAGCATCATAAGCCAACGAATAATAAATAATTTATAGGCAGAGCCTTCTTTGAGGCACGTGACAGTTTTTAAAATAGCAATTCGCTTTGCTGGAATTCGAGTAAATGTCATTGGGAACTGAGATGCATAATTCAGGCTTGGAATACATATGGGGAATAGCAAATATGGGTATAAAAGTAAAATATAAATGGTAGAGTACCTGTGCCTGTTGTTCATGTGGAGGTTTGAAAATTTATGAGAAAACTTCGTAACGAGGTTTATACTTATCCGCGAAATGTTGAAAGATTAAAGCTTCGGAATACCCTCTCTGCAGAAATTCCTGCTGAATGGGAAATAATGCAATGAATTTGTAAAAACTAGCAGTTTTTATGGTGTCTATGGTCTACTAGGAAAGTACGGAAGGTCTCATTCTTAAGACTTCTTTTAAAATAAAAACAAGTAAATGTGATATACCGGACTACTTAATAAACCTGTTGACGATTATAATATGGATTACTAGTAACTGGAAACCTGTTTGTGCATCACAAAAAGTAAATTGTGAGAAAGAAGTGACCTTTACGTATCTACCATTATCGTAATAACACTTCAAATTATTACATAAAACATTGAAATACAAATATACTTAAGCCAGCCAGTACTTTGTGAATCAATATCGTTGGCATACTGTTAAAATAATAAACAACGATTACGTAAAGACGTAGAATCTTTTTCAGTAGGGAGAGTCAAGGTTAGCTATACGGGTAAATCGCACTTATTCGTCCGGTTTATCCTGCAATGTCCTGCAGGACCGCAGGAGCACTAGCTCAGTACTCTACTCAGCTATGTTCGCTATGTATATTAAAATTACTATCCACTTAGATACTAGAATCACTTAAGGTTTATGTCGATTATGTTTGTTATACACATACAGGGTGTACAAATTACCTATATAGCGCTGTTGTCACGCTGCGTTGTGATGAAACTCCCCAATATTAATACTTGCTGTATTTTGAAAACTATTAATCTTACGCCCCTGTAATATACAANATTAAAGCTTCGGAATACCCTCTCTGCAGAAATTCCTGCTGAATGGGAAATAATGCAATGAATTTGTAAAAACTAGCAGTTTTTATGGTGTCTATGGTCTACTAGGAAAGTACGGAAGGTCTCATTCTTAAGACTTCTTTTAAAATAAAAACAAGTAAATGTGATATACCGGACTACTTAATAAACCTGTTGACGATTATAATATGGATTACTAGTAACTGGAAACCTGTTTGTGCATCACAAAAAGTAAATTGTGAGAAAGAAGTGACCTTTACGTATCTACCATTATCGTAATAACACTTCAAATTATTACATAAAACATTGAAATACAAATATACTTAAGCCAGCCAGTACTTTGTGAATCAATATCGTTGGCATACTGTTAAAATAATAAACAACGATTACGTAAAGACGTAGAATCTTTTTCAGTAGGGAGAGTCAAGGTTAGCTATACGGGTAAATCGCACTTATTCGTCCGGTTTATCCTGCAATGTCCTGCAGGACCGCAGGAGCACTAGCTCAGTACTCTACTCAGCTATGTTCGCTATGTATATTAAAATTACTATCCACTTAGATACTAGAATCACTTAAGGTTTATGTCGATTATGTTTGTTATCTATAAATATACTACATACAGGGTGTCCTTGAAAAGGATGGACAACGCTTGACCACAGGTTTCTTGGATGAAAACAAGACTATTTAGCCTAACTTACCTATATACAAAAGTGCACGCCTACTGAGATATAGCCTTCTAAATATAGAACAGAGTTTTTTTCAAATAATTTGAAAAATGTTTTTCTTAGAAAGTTCAAATATGGTACACATATTTTTTTATATAAGGGCAATGTAAATATAGAATTTGGTGAGAATATATATACAGGATGTTCTCTTTGTAGTGCCTGTGCGCCACTGGCTATCCCGTAACTTTTTTGTATGTACGCCAATGACGACAGAATATATATTTTTAAAAATAAGCACTATTTTAGAAGATTTTTTGCCAATTACAAAATTTTGATATCGTTTATGAATTTGGAGCATTTTTTACACATTAAATAATATAAAATCAGTTTAAGATAAATAGAACATTCTAGTACGAGGTGCCATATAACAGAGAAACACATTCATAACAATAATTAAAATGTTCTGTCAAGCTAGCTGTGATTGTGATTTAATTTTAGCTTACTTTGTTTTTTATTGCAATTTATACTTTTGCTGAAAAACTGATATGTTAGTAGTTTTGGGTTATTGTGAAGGAAATTGTTGTGCTATTGTTCGAACATATGCTGAAAGATTTCCTAATCGAGGAACTCCAAATTACAAAACATTTGCTAATGCGGAGAGACGCCTTCGGGAACCAGGACGTTTTTTACCTGTAACATTAAATCGTGGATAATGTACGGCCGGAATTATTCAACTGGAGGAACAAATTTTGGAAAGGGTCCAAGAAGTTCCTCAAGGAAATAAAAGGCGTTTAGCGGCAGAGGTTGGCTTTCAAAAAGTTCCTTTAATAGAGTATTAAAAGACCAGTTATTACAGGTTACAGGTTTTACAGGGTACAGGTAGGTATTACAGGTTATTAAAGGTCTAACAGGTGGATAGGTAGAGGAAATAATGCCCCTTTAAAATGGCCACCTCGATCCACGGACCTAAATCCATGTAATCCACTTTTCAGTAAATACAGAAAACGAATATGGGAAAGAATACAACATGAAATTAATGTTATGAGAGGTAATGCACAATTATTGGATAATTTCTAATTTTCGAAGAACTAATGTTTGCGTTTAAGAACAAGAAAGTAACTTTGAGCATTTACTGTAATATTATTTTAATGTGATTACAAATATCAGTTTATTTAAAATGTTAATGTTGACTTTCTTACATTATTAGTTGATATTGTTTATTTAAAATATTAGT
>NW_019418750.1:0-2994 GCF_000390285.2 Anoplophora glabripennis | reverse complement strand
ACAATATGTTAAAAAAATTCGAAAAATGTCATATTTTTCTTTCTATTTAATTATGTATCTTTTCAAAAGTTGATTTTAGGCGAAAATGGAAGAGGAAAAAAATGTTTGTAATAAAATTTTTTTTACAAAATATGATTATTATTGTAAAAATCGAAAAAATCACCAAAAATGGGGTTAAAAAACATTAGTTTTTTGGGATTTTTTTGGGGTCTTTAAATTGGGTATAGGTCCTTCATACTTGGCTCAAGAAAACTTCATGTTATGTAGAATCATCACACCAATTTTTTTTTTATAAATTTTCTGTTTATAACTTGATTTAATCAATATTTTTTAACACTCGAGTTTTGTAGGTCTTTTGAAGACGAAAAAAAGTACTTTACTGTTTTCTCGTGGAAATGAATGGAAAAAAGTTATAAGCGAAAAACGCCTGGCCTATAAAAGTATAGTTTTTTAGCGCGCTCTTAAAATTAGTCAGCCTGTTCCATCAAGGTAAAAAGGCATCAAATTTTGAAGAGGAATTCCGAATAAAATGGAAAACATGTGTAACTGTCCAAAAAATTGAAGGTGATATGTATTACATTCGCCGATTGCCTTGTACCTTATATTATAATACTCTGTAACATCGGATTGTGGTTGTACATGTTAAAAATATGGTAATAGTTCAAACAAAATAATCTTACATTTTAATCTTTTAATAGACACGTTATAAAAAAGATATTTATCTGCATAGGTAAAAAATTACATCTTTATACCAATTTCATGATTTCTTTCAAAATTTGAATATTTATCTGGTTTCACATAAAAACTTGTTTCCGTATGTGTAGTCCGTTATAATGTATTTAAATTTTCTAATTCTCAGTAACGGTAGTTTGTTAATGATAAGACCCTAGAAAATATTTCATAATTAACTGTAAGAAGTCAAAGAGCAGAATAAATTATTATGAAATAGATAAAATAACTCTTTTTATATCTGCGAAGGCTTTTTAATTATAAAGTTTAAAATTATACACCACTGAAATAAGTTCCTTTTAAATAGGTAAGTAATAAGACAAGCCAACTACGGGATTCATGGCTCTAATTATAGACAAGTTTCGAGCTTAACCATCCTCATTAGAGTTTACCTCTACTAAAGACGTTGTCGCAATGCACTTTAATGAAATATTTGAAGCAGACGATGCTAATCAGAAAACAATGAAAGAACTAATTGTTGCGGCCTTCGGTCGTTCTCCAAAACAGCACTGACTGAACTGACGACGCAAATGGAGATCATATCCTACTGCGTAGTATACAGTAGATCTAAGTTATCTTCTACAAGAATCTATTCATAATCGTGTAGTGAGGTTTGATAGACCCATAAATAATCGGTAAATAGCTGAAATTTGAATATCCCTCTAATTTATTATAATTTTATGGTACCGAATAGAAATAGGAATTATATAAGCGCTTCGGATCTCCGCAGGTTATTGGCATACACGAATGCCGACCGCGGAAACCGTAAATCCTGCGAGCGGCGCTACGGTGAATCACAAGAAACACAGGGTGTCTCTGAAGTGGCGCCGCAACATTTAATTCCAAAAGTCTCAAAAAGCTTCGGTCAACATGTGAGATAAAAAATGGTGGTGTTGAAAATTGTCTTCTACGATTTAGCCCTGCTTGTTTGTTGAACAAAATGTGACGTGTTTCAAATTCGTAAAATTTAGTATGTCTTGGAAATTTAGAAATATCAATAAAGTGCCGTTTCTGTATGAGACATCAACAGTTATTAAGAAAAGTTCCTCAAAATGAAAAACGGAGTTCAAATTTCATTGTATTAAAATTACTTTTATTTTTTGCTTGACTAACTAAAAAACCAGTTTGGGTTACCTACTTGAACGTCGTATACAATTTTGTAATAATAATTGCAATTATACTAATGCCAACTTTTTATGGTAAAGCAATTTTGTAAAAAATGTGAGCTTGTAGAATTTTTTATGTAGGTACCTTTTGCACAGGTATTTGAAAATTGATCAAACATTAGTATATAGGGTAGATCAAATAGTATACATTTTTAAATGCGACACCCTATATTTGAATTAATTTAATGATTGTTCGTTTAATTCGGTCTTTGAAATATTAGCCAATAAAATTTGAAATTTAAAATTTTAAGTTCTTATCTAGTAACAGTGGATAAATCAATAAAAGTGACAGTGGCAGTAACTCCATCAAGTAATTCAAAAAATTTCGCTGTAAATTGTTCTAAAAATTGCCATTCTCGCCAAGAGGAAAACAAATAATTTTAAGTTCGCACAACGCAACGATACTTAACTCAACAAAATCCAAGAATGTACGTTTCTTGCAAAAAACAATTAGGAGGATATTCGAAAAAATTTAACAAACGTCAAGTCTGAAGAAAGAGTGGTGCAAGATAACGAAGATGCGCAACTTAATATATTACTTTCTGTTCAAGAAAATCCAAATATATTCACAAGGCATATTTCAAAAAGGTTACAAGAATGGAATGTCCGTGATACGTTCTATTCAAAAGTTTTGAAGACTTAAGAAAGCTGGTTACAAGCATTTCAAGATCAGATCTACTTCAAAATTGACACAGACGCAAAGAGAAAAGAGAGTAGAATCTTGCCGCCTTGTGATGGAAAGAATTAATGATGATCCCAACTTTATAAGAAACGGACGAGTCTATCTTTGCCATGAATGGCATGATAAATTGAAAAAATACGAAATATTGGGCTACAGAAAACTCATTCTGTTACAGAGAATTTAGATTTCAAGGGCGCCAGTCCATTAACGTTTGGTGTGGACTAATGGATAACAAAATTATTGGACCTTATTTTTTTTTTATTAAAACTTGAATGAATGAATGAATATTTAAACTTTCTCGAAAACGACCTAGAAGATCTTCTAGATGAATTACATTTGCAGCAATTTGAACATGTTATATTCCAGCAGAACAGAACCCCATCCCACAGCACCTTAAGAGTAAGAAACCACTTAATA
>NW_019418749.1:5875-12697 GCF_000390285.2 Anoplophora glabripennis | reverse complement strand
AGGGATTCTTTCCAGGTAGATTTTGCTCGTTGCAATCACTTCACCTCACAAACAAGCACGTCCGCTCAGCTCGGCTGTTCGCACTGAACTGACGGACATGACAGAAACCGTAACGGAGGTGGTGTTGCACTCATAGTAAAGAAGTGCATCGACCACTATCCGCTGCAGCGGCTCCAAACTCAAAACACAGAACGCAACACAACGCGAAGTCCCCCATATGGCACAGCGGGACGACGACCACAAGAGGTCGCGTCCTGCTGAATTACCAAGACAGACACGACGACTTGACACAAAATCCTTTCCTGGCCCCAGACAATTGCCATCGGGGACTTCAACGCGAAGTCCCCCATATGGCACAGCGGGACGACGACCACAAGAGGTCGCGTCCTGCTGAATTACCAAGACAGACACGACGACTTGACTATACTCGGACCGACAGAACCGACACATTACGGACCCGTAGGACGCCCCGACGTTATCGACATTGCCCTCTTAAAATCTATACCGTTAAATGCCCAAATATCCACCCAATACGAAGGGTCTTCCGCCCACAATCCAATATTTCTGGATCTGGGGCGAAGACAGAGATATGAAGGCACCTTCACGAGGAGGTTCACTGACTGGGAGCGTTTCCGAACAGTAATGCAAGGAAACATGGCGCTCCCAGTCATCGAAACCACCCATGATCTGGAGGCGGCAATCCTCTCCCTTGAGACTGACATTAAAAACGCCCTGACTCAGACTACGACGGAGACTATTGTCCCCCGACTGACAAACCCCCGGGGCACCCTCCCCGATGACATAAAAAACTTAATACGTGACAGACGACGTGCGAAACGGCTTGCCACCCGCACCCGCCTCCCCCGACACAGACATGACTTAAACGTACTTAACAGACGGGTGAAGGCGGCTCTGGATGAACTGGCCCAGGATAACTGGGCTAGGCACCTGGAGTCGCTGGATCCACAAGACAACAGCCTCTGGAAAACGCAGAGGGCCCTGCGACAGACCGCTCGCCGTAAAATTCCTCCAATCCACGGTAGTGTGGGGGTGGTTTACACGAACCAGGAAAAGGCCGAGGCTTTCGCCGATAGCCTGGAACTGCAGTGTAGACTGCCTCAGCTGCCCGACGAAGACGAGGAATTCGAGATAGTGGCTGAGCGCGCGGCCCGACGCGTCGACAGAGAGCCAGACAATGACATAATCCCCCCCGCAACACCTGACGAACTAAGACTGACAATACGCAGACTTAAAAACAGAAAAGCCCCCGGACCCGACAATATACATAACACGACACTTAAACGACTACCACACAAGGGCCTCATGGCCCTACTAAACATAACAAACGCGACACTCAGACTAAGACACTTCCCTACCCGCTGGAAAACAGCAAACATAATCCTTATCCCAAAACCCAACAAAGATCACACCATCCCATCCAACTACCGGCCCATTAGCCTGCTCCCGGCTATGAGCAAAGTGGTAGAAAAAATTATCCTAACCCGTCTAAGAACCCACTCCCAAGAACTGCAAGTCATTCCAGACGAGCAGTTCGCCTTCCGACCCAATCACTCCACTGAACTCCAAATCCTTCGCCTTACCGAGCACATCACGGCGGCCTTCAACAGGGGACAGTACACTGGTGCTGTCTTCCTGGACGTCGCAAAGGCCTTTGATACGGTTTGGCATGAATGCCTACTGATGAAAATGCTCACCAACCAATATCCCATATCCTTTACCAAACTCATAAAATCCTATCTATACCAGCGAAAATTCCGCATCCAAATCCAAGATTCCCTTTCCACCATCCGTCCCATGGAGGCCGGTATTCCCCAAACACCAACATATACGCCGACGACCTGACAATCACATCCCAATCCGTAGATCCTAGATATTCCGTCTCCCTCCTCCAAAGCTCCTTAGACCAACTTGAAACCTGGTGCAACAGGTGGAAAGTCAAAANTTACAGGGTGTTAAAGTTTAAGAAAAAAATTCGAATTTTATTAATATCTTTATAACCAATTGAGATATTTAAATGAAATTTGGCACGTGTAGAGAGGTAATCTAGGTTCATTTTTTCATGTAATAATATTATTTTTATTTCCACCAGTGGCGTGCGTACGGGTACCGATTGCGATATTTTTAATGAAAAAACAGATACGCCACTGGTTTATCTCAAAATAAAAATTATATCTGCAATCCTTATTCAATTTAAAAGAAAAAAGTACTCCCGCCTTTTTTTCGTATGACCCAACATTTTCGAGTAAAAAAATAAAAATCGTCTAAATCGTCTAAAACCAGCAGGCTGCAAATTTGTTATGGCACAATTAAACAACAAAAACCCTTTACACTTTTTCTTTTAAGTGGCCCCAAGAAAAGAACCAAGTGGCTTGAGTTGGAATCAAACGGCCAGTCCATGGATTTCCATAATGTTTTGTTATTCAGTTTCTCACTTTCTGCCCTAAATGCACTAGTGCATCATCCATTTGAAATTGGTTATACCAATTCTTGTAAATAAAGTTCTAAAATCTTTTTTAAATCTCCATCTACTTACTTGAAATTTATTTAATGACCAATAGCAATAATTACGTGAACTTAGGTTTGAATTTAAAAAATGTTTTGGAAATTCTTTGAACTTAAGAGAAAACTGGGCTTGATTGACGTTTGTGTTTAAGTGTTCTTTTTAGTGTTAATAATAATGCCGCGGCTATTTAGTAACCAAGAATACGCAGACATTCATTTAATTTACGGTTTTTGCGAAGAAAATGCAGTAGTAGTCGCAAGGGAGTATGCACGCAGATTCCCTAATAGACGTCATCCAATGAGAGAAGTTTTCTCTCATGTTCATCGGGCATTTCGAGAACGAGGTTTAAATACTACTTTCAACATAAACAACAATAGACAGCGCCCTAGAAGAAACAATTTGGCCGATGAAATTCGTATTTTAAGAACGTTTGATCGAAATCCTAAGTTCACGAAGAGCTGCTGTCATGCTTAACATATCAAGGTCAACCATTCTTAGGTCACTTCATAAAGATGGTAGAAAGGCTTATCATTTTAGGGCTGTGCAAGATTNTGGGGCCCACCTACGAAGGCTGTCCAGGCCTACACGAGATGAGGCAGGATAAAGAGGGATAATCCCCCTCGATCCCAAATCATTGAGGCCAATTTCTAGCCATGGAATAATGGCGGCGGCGGCGGCGCGATTTGAAAAAATATTCATTTTTTGCCAAGATATAGTTAAATTAAAATTACTACTTCCACTACTTTCTTACACCATGGCCAAATTAAGAAAATTTTTAGGAAGCAGGCATAACATATTTTTATGTTTTTTGCGTCGCTAAATTCGAATCTAACCTAAATATTTTCCAATGACCTCAAGTTTTTGAGACTTCCTAGCCTAAAAGGTCAAGGTGCACGAATATATTGAAAAAGTATTTTGGTAGTTTTCTTTTAAATTATTTTGTTAACTTTAACTTATTCTTGTTTTTATTTTTTATTTTGTGTTATGCGTAAAGCGTGTTTGTCAAATTTTATTAATTAAAATTACATTAGCAGACAGTAAGACTTTACAGGCTTTTATTTTGAAAATATGTACGGTTCTAACATAGTAATTATGTCCAATTAAAAATTAAAAACAAAAAATAGTGGAGGCGCCGATCGATGTGCACTGTGACATAAAATCACAAATATTTTCTAAACTGTTAATTTTACTGAGTTGAACCGAGAGGGTATTATCGTTGACAAATTTTTCACGGAACTTATTTTTGATACAGGTAGATTGCGATCATCATCTATGTAAAAATTCTGTGTTGTCCATCCCTGGCATTCTGGGCATAATGAAGTTTCACTTACAAAATCAAAAACAAGTTGTACACATGTGTTATTGATCACCAAATTTTCATCATGCTGAAGTTAATAGTCTAGAGACTGTAAATAAAAATAACTTTTTAATTTTCACCTTTGAGGGTCCGTAACTTGTTAATGAAGGCTCGTATGAAAAAAATTTATATGAAGAACTGACATTCTTTAACTACATCTACTTGTACTCGGCTGTTTAATGACATTAAATAATTTTTTGAAATAAATATCATTTTCTTGCAATATCTCGCTTGTTATTTGATATAGACCCATCAAACCTTACATTAGCGCATTCGTAAGAGAAAGCTTTATCCGAATAAGAAAGAATATAGTGTTCCACAAGAAAAAACAAATTTATTGGCAGTCCATTTTTTCTGGGTCACCCTGTATACAACTGAATCATCTTCCCCTTCCGAGAATAAAATCGATCTGTCTCGGCGTTTTTTAAAAAATCACTCAGTATAAAAGTTATGAATTTTATCCCTAACTTTATCATCACGCTGTATACAGGGTGTCCGGAAAGGTCATGTCAAAAATGAAGGGGTGTACAGCAGAGCTCAAAATAGTTGTAATACTTCATAAAAAATTTTTTCCTATTGGGCTTCGTTGTCGAGATATTCGCCTCCAAAGAAAGAAGTTTAACAAACAAATTCCAATTATAACTTCTAAGTCGTTACCATGACAACAATGAAATTTGGGCAATTAAAGTAACTCATGGTAATGTTCAAACTGATATTCCTGAATTATACAGGAGCAGACAAAATGGTCCATTTAAATTTATACATCTTTGACAGTGTTGCCAAATTTGATATTTTTCTGGTATAGTTCGATTCCTCTCTCACTTTGTTAAAAACAAGGTATACCGTACTTCAGACGATATCTTGTACCGTTTTTTACATTTTTTTCTATAGAATTAAAAGAAAAAAGAAAACTGAAAGTAAGATGTTCAATATGTGCACCTTGAACTTCAATGCATTTTCTTGCTCAAACACCCCTGCTGTACTCAAAGTAACATGTGGTGATCATTTCTAATGATGTTGGCATATGTAATTATGTGATTTAATAATCCTTACCTACTGTTTATAGGAGTTTGATAAACAAAACTTTTAAGTTGGCACCAAAGACAAAAATCGGGAGAATTAAGATCGGGACACCGAGGCAGTCAAGAAAAAGGACTACCTCGACCGATCAATTGATCGGGAAATATGGTATTTAAATAAGCCCTTACTGCCCTGCTAAATTGGGGTGGTGCACCATCGGGCATAAGCCACATTATTTCAAATATTTAAAGAGAAGTCTTCCAATAACGGATTAAGGTGTTCTTGCAGTAAATGTAGGTACTTATTCCCATTTAAAGCATCATGATACAATACATGTATGTTGTTAATAAAATTCGATTTTCTCAAAAACGGTACAAGATATCTATTGTGATATATGGTATATTTTTTTTAGCATGGAGAGAGGAATCAAACTATGAAAGAAAAATGCCAAATTTGGCAATGCTGTCAAAGACGTCTAAATTTAAATGGATAATTTCGTCTGTTGCTGTATAATCCAGGCTTATTGAATATCAGTGAAGTACTACAACTATTTTGAGCTCCGCTATATACCCCTTTATCTTTGACATGACCTTTCTGGACACCCTGTATACTCAGCAAAATTTAAAACTCCTTTTAATGAGATAATTGAAATATGAATATATAATTGAAGTGCCGTAAATATACAGGGTGTCTGCAAATTTCACTTACAACGTTTGACTGCATATTCACGACGATAAATAAATACGATCTACAAAAAAAAGTTAAATAAAACTTTTTGGTTTTTGAGTGACAGGCCTTCAAAGTTGTAAATGGCATTATGTATTTGCAGGTCTGTACGTTTCGGTTTGCGTAGCAGTATCACGGATTTAAAACTTAAAGTTCAGTAGGCAATGAAAACAAGATGTTGATTGCTGTGGCTATCAGGTAATGTCATTATTGTCATGTTTCTTTGGGATTCCCAACACCCCACACATGCAAATTATGAAGTGTCCCCAGTGTATCAAAACAATTAAACATTTTCATAATTTGCATGTGTGATGAGAATCCTAAAACACGACAATAATGACGTTACCTCTAGGCGATTTTCTCAAGACAATATATTTTTTTAAATAAAACGATTGTTTCAATGTTGCTGCCCATTTTAAAAAAATACGACCACTGTAAAAGTTTTGACCGGTAAAAAGGGGAGGTAATTGGAGAAAACTAACACCCAGTATATCGATTTGACTAGTTTTAAGAAACAATACGCCATAATAGTCGAAATAAATGTCCCAAATTTTAATGAGATTGGTGAAAGGGTTATGAAGTTATTAATTAAATCAGTTTTATTTGTGACAACTTTGAAGGCCTGTAACTCAAAAACCAAAAATTATTTATTTAACTCTTTTCATGGATCATATTTATTTATCGTCGTGAATATGCAGTCAAACGTCGTCGGTGAAATTTGCGGACACCCTGTGTATATGTATATACAGGGTGTCCGGTAAGTACCTCCTAATCTCTAGGGAGTGTATAGGGGAGGTCAAAATAAAACTAGTCCTTCCTATAATTTTTTTTCCTAATGTGCCCCCTAACGGAGTTATGGGGGGTCAAAGGGGTACCTAGAAATTAACGTTTAGGGTTATAACTTTGAAACCACCCTGTATATTTTAATAAAATTTTCGTACGTTGTATTACACATGGAGCTCTACGATTTGATGCTAAAATCAACTTTTTGCTATTATCAGGTGTCCAGAAACGGACTGGCCCTATCACAATTTTTCTCAAAATTTTGACAGAAGTAATTTTATCAAACTGAAAATATTATTATTAGATACTCTGAAGGTTTTTCTTTAAAAATGGTACTCTTTATTTATTTCGAAAAAATGAACGGTTTGCGAGATAAATCGGTTTTGAAAAAAATTGGTAACAAATACAACAA
>NW_019418749.1:0-3105 GCF_000390285.2 Anoplophora glabripennis | reverse complement strand
TATAACGAGCGTTCAAATAAAAACGTGGTCAAGTTGGTTCTGAAAATTTGGACGTAGGGCGTAGCGTATAGCAAATGAACTTAAACGTCATCTGTCAAAGCGCTATATCGCCGCTACCAATTTGAATATTTTCGTTTTAAAAAGCGTTTAAAATGAAAATATTCAAATTGATAGCGGCGATATAGCGCTTTGACAGATGACGTTTAAGTTCATTTGCTATACGCTACGCCCTACGTCCAAATTTTCAGAACCAACTTGACCACGTTTTTATTTGAACGCTCGTTATAACAATACCCTACTTTTATATTTTTCATTTTTATATTTCATCGCACATCTCAATTTACAGAAATTTGTCAGCAATAAAAATTTGAAAATAAGAAAGGTAAGGAGAAAGATATGGTAATTTACCTACAGAAGCAAAATTACAATTATGTTACTGCTAGTGTTCTTATTATAATGTTTTAACTTTAACAAATGTAATTTTAATTTTCCTGAATTTTCTAAGGTACCTTTAAAATATTAACATCAACAGACATATTCTCCAATTGCTCCTTTAATTTAATAAGAACATCTTCTGTGTTTTGAATTTGTTGTTGAGTGTTTTCTACACCCTTTTTTAATTCTGAAATTTCTAAATTCAAGGTTTCGTAATCTTGCTCTCTTTGTTTCCAGCCTTCCCTGCTTTTCTCTGCTTTCTGCTTTAATTGTCTCATTGCTGACTCAGCTTCTTTTAATTGCTTTTCTCTACATCCACTGGCATCTTTTAGTTTAGTTTCTAATTCCTTAGTTTTTTGCTTGCACTTAATTTCTATCTCTTTGCTACATTTAACTTTTTCCTTTAATTCCACTAAAAAATTCAAACAATAATTAATTGAAAAAATATACACCATAATATGAAGTACTAGGACTGGGAGTAAGATATTTAACAATGGAAGGCGAGCTGGTACCATTTCAAGTATATGATACTTTTCTTACCTATTTGAGATTTCAAATTATTAATTTCTTCTTGTTGTCCGCGGTGAGTTGTTTGCTGTAACTTTTGTTTGACTAAATTTAGTTCATGACGGGATAAATCAAGTCTTTGTTTCATTGAGTTATATTGTTCCTGAACGTTACTTAATTGCCGTAATTCAGCCTCTATTTTAGCAAGTTGTTTTTCCTTTATAGTTAACTGTTCCTGTGGAAAAAAACATAGACAATCAAGTGAAACAATGAATGGAACAACAATGAAACAACAATAATGCACAACAATAATGAACAACAACAATGAAACAACAATGAATTGCAAATATAAATAGATTTAAGAACATTTGCTTTAAAAAATCTTTCTACAAATATGGGTCTAGAAGACTTTAAGGAGGTTCGATACCGAAAAAGAAATGGTAAGAAAGTTTTCAAAATCATTGAAATCTGTTAATAAATATGCCAACTGCCTCTTGTAAAAATATCGGATCGATTGCCAATATAGTTTTTTTGAAAAATGATATTAAAAATTATGCTCTTTTACACAGGCTCTTATGCCAGTTGGGAAAAAACTTTAATCAAACGTGAATACTGCTCTTAAAAATGGTTAGGATCAGGAAAATATAATTATAATTAAAGAATTAAATATTACTAAACATTTTAAAACAATAAAAATATGCACTTACAATGTAATTATTGAGATATTGGAATGAATATATAACGTTTTGACAAATTTGAACAAACATCTGATCCAATGAAAGGCAATATGGCAACACTGTACGCTGTATTTAATGCGTTGACTGACGCGCTATATTTGAATAGCTCGATTATAGACTATAAAATTATTCCAGCGAAAACATATGTACTTAGTAATAATTAATAGTAAATAAATTTTTCGTGATCTAATGCAATATAATAGCAATTTGAAACAAAAATTGAATAATTTCTTTGCAAAACGAACAGTATAGATGTTCTGTCATAATCTTAAAATTGACAAGGCGACGTCTCACTGTCATACACTGAGCTTCTTGATAGTTATTATCACATTCTGTTTCATACGCATTTTATATTGCTTTTCAGTCATTACTTTTCCTTTGTATATTGGATGTTCATTCATGTTTACGGAATACGCGCAAAGCACAGTTGAGAGTAATGACAGTTGACCCAACTTTTACTACCACGCTATGGCAATGTTGCCAGATTTAATCCATAATTTTACAAGCTCTTAATTAATAAACAGACACTTTTATTCAAATAAAAAGTTAATTGCCGTGCATTAAACATGAAAAATATATGCAAGCTAATATGTGTTGTATAAATTTCATTCGTATATATTATATTTAGTTCGCTCAAATTAGTTTATGTAAGGTTGGTACTACAACGAAACTACCGCGTATAAGCATAGGCTTCCCTCCCGCACCGCCTGCCTCACAAGAAATGTATCGAACCTCCTTAAAACAAAGATACAGGGCAGTCAAATTAACATTTTAAAATAGATTGTAGATAATATCTCAAACGGCAAATAATCATTAAATTTAAACTACATATGCACTATAACAATACAATACAATACAATAGAACATTCATGTAGTTGTAATTGCCTTGTACCAGTGACAGGAGTATGTAATGTCCTTTCTTTGAAAATTTTTTGTCTTATGAATTTTTATTTTATAGATTATCTCGAACTGCATAAGCCAAGTTTTATTTGTTGAATAAAGTAACATTTTACTTGAAGTGCATCTAAAAATTCTTGAGTGTTGAATGACCCAGATAAGACCAAATAATAGGCAGTACTATGTTCCAAAATTTCCCATTTAGTTCAATTTGTGTTTTAGATATGAACTGCAATAAATTGATCTTTACAAAATATAAGTTCGCTGTATTATTTTATTAATTTGATTTCTCTTATTGAAAGAATTCTCTCTGAACAAACGACACCACTGCAATAGAGATTAGAAGCAGCTTATCGTTCTCAAACATCAAACATATGTTAGGCGCGAAGAGACATTTTTGATATTTGGATTCACTAGCTTTGGTGTAGGTTAGTGTTTTTTATGACGCGAAATTCCGTTGTTTTGAGTGTATTTGTGTTTATTAAATGTGATTTACTGAAAGTGAAACAGTTACCTACTACATACATAT
>NW_019418748.1:9857-11635 GCF_000390285.2 Anoplophora glabripennis | reverse complement strand
AGAGGCCGACATGTACAAATGGGAAAATATACATGTAATATTATTAAGAGACCTAGTGATTTTTTATCATGGAAATGTCAACACACATTGCGCGCTTAACGATAAGGCACAGGCTTCAGCTATCTTTCCAAATTGAAATCTTCACGTCCATAATTTCAAAGTGTCTTACTGCATACAATGTGGTGAATATTTACGCCAAGTAACTTCAAACCATAAGTTTTTTTTTTCAAACAAATAAAAAATCTTTTCTGTAGAAAAACAGACACTGTTCGTTTTTCTTTCATAACTTTTTTTCATAAAACCAATAATAAAAAAGTTTCCCATATGGTGCCGACCTAATTGGACACATTGTATATATTCTTGAAATACAAAGAGTGCAGTTAGAAGAAGAAAATTAGCATTTCCGATCTCTAGTCATTAGTAAAAATTTCACGGCACTGCAGTAATGATTTTACTATCCACATTTGAGCAAATCATCAAATACCGGTACAGCCTTGAAGTGGTATGAACAAACATCTTTTGTGTTACAACCATGGGACGTAGATCGCCCGTAAGATTATCCTAATAACCCCGATTGTTACTAGGAAACAATGGGGATATGATACTAAAAATTTTCCCATGTATATTGTTGGATGTTACATCATATACAGTCGTAAATTTATTGCAATTATAAAAAAAAACTGTAAATCGTTTGATAAATAATAATTCTATCATTCCGTTACCATCGAGAAACGATTTCGTGTTGTGGTGAGATAACGGAAATGCGGTTTTATGATTGGAGAAAAGCCTGCCGTAAGAAAGTGCAAAAGAATGGTTAAATACAGGGTGATTCAGAACTTATCCAAATAGAATTTCTTTCTCAAGGAAACGGTAATCAAGTTGTTAAAAAATAAACTAAAAAGCCTTCAGAGAATGAAATACTACACTGAGGGTGACGATAAAATCGCATGTCCAAAGAATTTTAAAGTTTCGCGCATAAGATTTGCCTCATATTGGGAGAAAAAAAAATTATAAAGTTCATCCGAATTTGTCGATATTCTATATTTGAATATCTTTGCTTTTCTTAGTATTAGAAACAACTTTTATAAATAATATTTTGTAGTAGTCCTTAAAATAAGGTCGCTTCACTCTTGAGGTAATTTTGGTTTTTCCCATTTTGTGAAACTGATTTTCGAAGTTTCAGCACAAGCAAAAATTTTTATAAAGAATGACTTTTTGTTGAAAAATGAAAAGTATATTTTTTTACAATAGCAGTTAAGCCAATCCGGGGTCGCACTGTATATAACATTTTAAAACACATATTTTATATAAGCAAATTGAACTGCTTTTGTCGCTTGTTATTATTAATTAATAAAATAAATTTGTGGTTTTAATTAATAAAATAATTTGATATACCTGATGTTACAACAACTGTAAACACATTTGGGCCCGTCTTACCCAATTTCTACGAACTAACACAACTGTTGTCTTGCTTCACCATAACACAAATGTTGTCTTGCTTCACCATAAATTAAAACAATATCCATCAACTTCGAGTTGCTATACACTTAATCCATTTTTGTCATTTTAGAAACTAATGTAAACACTATCGCAACAATGATAATACTAAAATCGGATTTCAATATTCGGAATCGCCTGGGCTACGTGGACGTAGAGACTACTGTAAAGGTTGAAAATACAACTGCAATAATTTTTTTCTCGGAAACAATAAGGATTTTACAATTTTTTTTTTACGATATTGACTCCATTTCTCATGCCGCATCTATTCCCAAATTTTT
>NW_019418748.1:6197-7724 GCF_000390285.2 Anoplophora glabripennis | reverse complement strand
GTCAATTAGAGAGCGCTTCCAAAAAACAAGTAAACAACAGTGGCGCGTACAGAGGTAAAATGTAGTACATATGTGGAAATTAAAAATCAAATTGGATTTATAATAAATTACATTTAAAATAAATAGTTTATGAGAATAAAGGAATTTTTGTAGGAACAAGGGTGCCAGACGTGAACTGATCCCTTCGTCCCTTCATAATGTATAAAGAAATTATTCAATTTCCAAAACCCTTAAAAGCGTATGGCACTGGATCCCTTGACAGGCAATTTATTACTTTGCATCGAATATGATCCTACTATAATTAAGACTTACCCTGTGATACATCTAATAATTTTTTGTACATTTTGCGTTTTCCTTTCACGTTTTTTTTGTCTGTTTCAGCTGTCTGCATGATAGGCGGCTGCGCAGTCTTCCCTGCGGGCTGGTCGGATAACAGCGTGCGCAGGGTGTGCGGTTCCGCAGCGGATAAGTACGCTCTCGGCACCTGCGGTATCCGCTGGGCTTACCTTTTGGCTGCCATAGGGTGTCTGGACGCCGTCATCCTGTCCACCCTCGCCTTCATTCTAGCCACCAGGCACGTGAGGCTGCAACCAGATCCCCATTACGCTGCGGCTAGTCTCTTTAAAGGTAAGGAATGTCACTAATAACAAAATACACTGACTGGGTCAAGTATGACAAAAATATATATAGTTTTTCTTCAATATTTTTTGACATATTAGGTCCAAATATGTGTCAAAAAATATTGAGGAAAAATGTTTTTTTATCTTGGACCATTTGTATGTTTGTTTTTATTAACGTTTGCACTAATAGTCCAGGGAACCAAGGGTTTCCCCACCGAATTCTTTCAGATAGAACCGATTAACGTGAAACTTAGACTGTAAATAGAAAATAGCTCAAGAAACAAAAGTTATGTAGTGCCGATGGGCGCTTTTGCCTACGGGGTGAAAAATAAAATATTGAAAATAACCCCAGTAATCGATAAACCAATCAATTTTAAGCAAAAAGTATCTTATGAAAATTTTTCGATAAGTCAATATTTTCTGTTTATTGGTGATTGAAAATGTACATTTTTTATTAAAAGAAGACGTTTTTTCAGTAGTTTTTCTCGATCAAACTCAACAGACAGATTTACTAGCTTAAAGGATGCATAAATATGGCAGAAACCATTTATTGACTTCTTCTAGTGGCGTGCGATAGGTGTAGTTTCACCTTTTATCCCCCCTAAATTGTGCGGCACTGTACAAATATTAGTTTTTCGTATGTTTTTGAATTTGCTAGTATTTTTTACGTAAATAATGTATACTTGTTAGACTTCCATAAAATGAGTAATTATCAAGTTATTAACATTTACATTACTGAGGTCACCTTATGCTCCAAAAACCAAAAATTTTTAAAAAGTGACATGTTGAGTAAATTTTTCACGAAATTGTTTAGTAAATGCATACATGTGTCGCTTTTTCTTTTTGAGATACAAAACATTCAAGGTTTCCGTATTCCTCAAGCAAGTTTAAAATGTTGGAAAAAAAA
>NW_019418748.1:0-1764 GCF_000390285.2 Anoplophora glabripennis | reverse complement strand
TTTTTTTTTAAAGAAACTTTATTGTTAATTCATAATAAATATTGTTTATCAACCAATTGTGCATTTTAATGAAATATTTGAAGAATATTCCTACATATACATAAGTATTTATTATAATATTTCGTTTGTTCATAATTTTCGAGATGAAAAAAATAATAAAATACCATATGGTGCGTTATGAAAAAAAAAAAGTCACGCGACGGACTCGAACCAACGATCTCGTATCTGTCAGTTCGAACGCTAACTATTAGGCCACGCTCCCAATTGAAGAATATGTCACATCTAGTGGATTTAGCTGTCAAGTAAAACTTCAAAATCGATTATCTCGGTAATTTATGAACGTTGCGTCGAACTACTTCGAAAAATTCTTATTCAAGATCCGAACTACACGTACCATAAATATCAAAAATTACAAAAATCCTACTACCTTACCTGTTAGATTTAATGTTTATCTCTAAACGTAAATTATCAATGCTAATACGGAGAAGAGTTTGTAAAAATAACAACATTTGTTTTTTAATGGTAAATGGATAATATTGGATATCTGACCGTAGTTTTCAATGTGGATCAACTTTTAATAACGATTGTCGATATTTTAAAAAATATAGGTACTTTACTCTTGAGCAAAATTTAGATTTTTCGGCAAACCTCGTATACGACTGCAAAAAATTGAAATCTGATTATTTCATTATGGGTTTTAGGCCATGCAGAACTCTTCATAAAGAATAACTTTTTTTCATAAAACCAAAAAAGAGAAGGAGCGTTAAATTGACGTCCGCGGGATGTCGGTTATTAAATTTTGTATTGCGATGAAATTTGTTTGTACAATTGTGGTACAATAATTGTATTAATTCTAAATTGACACAATTATTGAAGTAAAAATTGTAACGTTAGTGGCTCGTTTAAATCAATCTAAATACGTCCACTGTAAAATCATCGTAGTGGGAGAGCGATAGTCTCCGCCTCCAGCTGTAACGCCCGTGCACCCGACCCCGCAGCAATACCGTAGCAGAGTACAGAGAACGGACTCTTAAAGTGAAAACAGCTCAAGACTAATTCTAATAATGTTAGATTTTTAGTAGATCTTAAGATTTCGAAGTTATGAGATGACCCATAGTTATATTTTTTTAAATGGAAATCGTAGCTGACCATGGCCTAAAAAATAGTCATTTTGTTTTACTTTTCAGCAATATATCACATGCTATAGTTATTTTTACAAACACGGGAGATACGGGGTGTTTTATATATAAATTATATATTTTTTGTCCTTTTTAATATGACCGGCTATAAAAATACAGATAAAACTATAATGCTTACTTTTACAAAAGTCATGTCTATTGTAAAAATATGACATTTGTTTTAAATGCACAACATATACTCGTGTGATAATATAATACTAACGAAATTTTAGGAGATAGGTGGATAGGAACAAACGAACCGATCAGATGGCCAGCTAGGTTACCTGATTTGAGTCCGTTGGACTTTTTTCTTTGGAGTTTTCTAAAAGACATTATATTTAAAATTCCTTTTAATAATATTTCAATACCTGTACATTTAATGAATGCTACCCGAAGCGTTGCCAGAAGATGCGTGAAATGTGTGACAGTTGAGGAACGACAATTTGAACAATTACCTATCATTTTCGAAAGTTTTTATTGATGTTGGTACTTACTATTGGTTAATTTACGTTTAATATTGCAACTTCAGTTGAAGTGGAATAAAAATTTGAAAACTCTTTTCTTATCTGTAATATATATTTTAAAT
>NW_019418747.1:7960-11674 GCF_000390285.2 Anoplophora glabripennis | reverse complement strand
CTTTTTAAAAATTCCCATAAAAATAAGTCGCAACTTGTCATATCTAGACACCTTGAAGGCCAACTCACTGGTCCCCCGCGCCCAATCCATCTGGTGGGAAAAGTTTCGTGTAAAAACTGACGAACCGCAGCGGTATTATGAAGCGGAGCACCATCATATTGCATCCACATTTCGAAGTGTAGCTAAAGAAATGTCTCCTAACAAATTTTCTAGAGTGTTGTTAAAAAGTTTAAATGTGTTGTTAAAAAGTTTAAATAAACTGCTCCAGTTATATGCTGGTCAAAAAAGAATGGCCCAATGACATAGGTTCTCAAAATTACTCCCCACGCGTTCAAAGACCATCGTTGGCTATGGAATTGGTGAGGATTTACTGTGTCATAATAATGGCAATTATGACTATTACCGAAACCATTTTTATGAAAAGTAGCCTCATCGGAGAACATGACCCGTTTAAAGTGCCCACTGACAAAACTCCAGTCTCCGCTGAAAGTCTATTTTTAGTAACTCTTGGTGTAATTGGATGCGATAAGAATGTGCTGTGCTGTGTTTTGGTAAAATCCTATGTATCGACGTTGTACTAATATAATTGCAAGGCCTTCTTGACGCTGTTACATAGCTACTTTTTCGGACTTTAGAAAAGAACCTGTTTTTTCTGGAAAACTGTTGGAGGTAAGTATAGACAACCTTATATCAGTTGAAAAGGCATTCAATTTTGCATTAACTAAGGAATTCAAGAATGCAATAATATACAGGATGTTCAATTAAAATAACAAAGTTATGTAGCGCCCACGCGAAATGGAACACCCTGTAAAGTTAAAAATATTTTCTTTACATGACCTACATGATTCCTGGCAACTTTTATTAAAACCATTTTTTTATAAATTTTACAGTTACAGAGTTACAGAAGAATCCCTCTTAAGTGGAACACCCTGTATATGTAGTTATAGTCTAAGTTTCTTGTTTTTTCTTGTAATTTAATACTAATTATTCATATTTATTTATTTGTTTACTCCACACTCGACAACAAAATTTACAATGTTTCACAACAGATATTTGACTATAGAAGAGGAGAGTATAAAATGTGTATTCCAGTTTAGAACATAACATCTTTATAATTATAATACCTATTAACAGTAAAATGATGACAGCAAATCCATAAATTTTACTAGTCTCAGAAATAATAATGCTGATGCGTACAGGGTAATGTACTATATTTTGATCGCCCCTTTAACTTTTTTGTATTATGAGTTATACAAAAATGTAAAATACAAAATTTGCACGATTTTTTTTTGAATTTTTCGAAACTGAATTTGAAAAACAAATGAAGTCCAAACAAAATGGCAGCGGATGTTAACTTTATTAATTTAAATTGAACACCCTGTATATTTTTACATATTTGGATAGAACGTTCTCTGTCGAGCATTTAAATTAACAAAGTTAACATCCGCGGCCATTTTATTTGGACTTCATTTTTTTTCTACTATCATTTTCGAAAAATTCATAAAAAATCGTGCAACTTTTGTATTTCACATTTTTTATATAACTTTAAAAACAATGGTAATGGGGGTGGGTCAAAATATAATGAACCACCCTGTACATTGAAAGTAAAAGATATGTTAACAGTTATGCTCATATTACGAAAAATAACGTCTATAAAGGAGATTATATTATGAGATTATATATATATATTAATAATATATACTAGAAAATTTTCTTATATATGGCATGACATTACATTTCGAAATATTTAAATGATATTATAACCAACAAATAGCAATCAAATTATATGCTGCAGTCGAATATAGTCACCAATACCATTCACGAGCGTGATGAGATTAAAATATTCCCCATAAAGTAAAAGTTTGACGTTTTTCAAGTCATTGAATCTGTCATTAAATATAGTTGACAAAAGGGACAAAACGCCAATCCCTGTGGTACTCCAGAAATGTCAGCATATTCGATAGAATCTGTAAATTGAGATTGAAATAGCAATTAAACTGCCTGAGATATCTATATTATAAAATTTATCAAGCAATATGGCGCGATTAAGTCTGTTGAAAGCTTTAGTGAAATTAGTGTGTATCACGTCAGTTGTGGATTGGTCATCAATTGTTTCAGCAATATATTGCGTGACACATAACGTTCTTTTAGAAAACTATGTTGATAGATATCCATTGCGTCTTTAATTCCATTAAACATGATATCAGTATGAGGATTCGAATGGTTTCGAAAAATTGCGTTTTATGGAAATATGCCGAAGATTTTTTATTTTTGTCCAATTGCCTTTCTTGAAATAGGAATGTTCGATAATCGAAGTTAAATAACTAGAAATAAAAATCAAATTGTAGTGAGGTTGTGCACATCACTTTATTTTTCTTTGATGACATGTCGTTCTACTCTTCGAAAGATTAAGTCCTTTGATCGGTATTTAGTGTTCCAATACATGGTATTAAGTTACTGGCCTGTGACTTTACTGTCCATAATTTAAGTATGAGTCGCTTCCAAATTCCAAGTAGTTCCAATAGGCCCATTCAGTGATATATAATTTTAAACTTTTTCTTTCATTTTCTGATAGTATTTAACCATCTAAATATATCTTGAAAAATTTGGTTAATAGGATTAATAATAAGTGATATATTTAATTCTGAATTTGTAAGACCCTTAAAAAGGTCAACACTGCGGGAGAACAAGTAATGACGTCACGATACCGGCCACTCGGCGATCAAGTCGCGAGCAGTCGGAGAGATGTGTAGATATTTGCTATACTTTTACCTATATTATATACCTATATTTTTAAGTGTATAAATAGAGAGTGTATAAGAGATATACATCAAGTCTTGTTGAAATGCATTTTTCACACAACATATTTATTATAAACATAGAATGTCTTGGAATATCTAAATACATTTTCGGATTTTTCTCAATGACGTAATTTTGCCTTCCATTTTGTGTACAAATGTACCCAACGTACTAGACTCGGTACTTGTGGATGTATGCGACGACGTGTATGTGCGAGAACCACCATCGTTTTTCTTTGGTTGCCCGTCTAGGGGTCTATATTATTATTTAAATAAATTACTTATAGGTGCCTCTCGCAACGTATTTCGAAATTTTTGTGGACGGGAACGTTTAGATGGGGTAGAATTTATTTTTTCGACATAAATTTGAAAATTCTGCTCTAAATGTTTAAATAATAATATTTATAACCTCTTAGACGGGCAACCAAAGAAAAACGAGGGTGGTTCTGAGTTGCTTATAGGTCCCTCTCGCCGACGTATTTCGAAATTTTTGTGAACGGGTACGTTTAGATGGGGCAGAAATTTTTTCCAGCATAAATTTTATAATTCTGCTCTAAATGTTCAAATAATAATATTTAAAACCCTCTAGATGGAAAACCAAAGAAAAACTAGAGTGGTTCTTAACTGCTTATAGGTCCCTGTCGCCGTCGTATTTCGAATTTTTTGTGAACACGAACATTTAGATGGGGCAGAATTTATTTCCGGCATAAAGTTGAGAATTGTGCTCTAAATGTTCAAATAATAATATTTTACAACCCCCTAGACGTGCATCCAAAGAAAAACGAAGGTGGTTTTGAGTTGCATACCGTGGCTGGGGAAACCGTGGATAACATCACACAAACTTTTCATTTTTCGGTAATGAAATAAATATTTTATTCGGAGTCGATCCTGAGGTACTTTTGCAGCCTGGAACTAT
>NW_019418747.1:3487-6958 GCF_000390285.2 Anoplophora glabripennis | reverse complement strand
TGGAAGTGAAACCTTGGAACCATCTTGTCAGATACCATCCCAAAAGTTGGTTCCGACATATATGTGTCTATGATCCTGGAATAGGAACTACCCCTCCAGTCGTTGTTATTTCTGAGTCGATATGCTGCTAGCCGCGCTTCTCTTTCCACCACTATATGCAGCGGTGGTAGATTTAGCATGACTTCTAGTGCAGCTGTCGGGGTCTATGCCCCGGGTTGTTTGTAAGTTTAGTCTCAAAATTATTTAGACAATTGTAAAAATAAGTCATTTAGATAACGATTAACATGGCATAGTTATGCCAAAGCGTCCTGATATTCAGGGTTCCCGCCAGTAAGATAAGAACATAAACATCTGGACCCAAGAAATGGGCGTGTCGTGCGACATTGAGCAGTCTACTTAGTTTTAGAGTCTCGGGTTAATTTAATAATGGATAACGTCATTCCAAATTTTGCTATGGATTGCGCATTTCCTGAATCTCAGTACGCTATCTTGTGTCAATAAATTAATTAATAATGTTGTTCGAGCCCGTTGTGTCATTATTTTGTTTGTTTTGTTTTTATTGTTCGTTCCTGGAAGCCTTGGTGTTTCTTTCTTATTCTTCCAACTTAAGTGTCACTCTATACAACCAACCACTTGATTACCTTGTACCTGAGTTACATACGGTAAGTGTCTGGTATTCATTCTCTGAACGTTTCTAAGTTCCCACGTATTAATTAAAGTGTAGTGATAATTATAAACTTCCTTTCGAGAAGTTAATAGTAAACTCTTTTGCCAGTTAATACCGTTATGATACTGGTCATAGCGGTAGATAGATAAATCAATAAATAACCCATCAGGTTACACTAATACTTCTCTAAAGTCAGAGCTGCATAGGTATTAAATAACAGGTACTCAAGTTTCACAAATATGTACGTCTTCGATGGTTTTTTAGTAATTGATTAAAATTTGATTAGTAGATACGTTACAAAAAAATAATGGAAAACTGACTTTATTTGGAAGGGTTTGGGAATTGTTGACAAAAATTCTCTAGATCCATTATATTGGTGAATTTATGAAGTTATACATGAATTTTTAAATTGTATCGCCTTTAGTACACATTTAAAATGTCCTGATAGAAACCGCAACGACAATCCAAACCCTGCCTCGCCAAATTCGTGTATTGTGAGCTCTCAAATTACACATACGTCTCCCTATTTGTTGAGCAAGCTTTTAAACAAAGAGCCAACTCCTGCACCGACAAAGTGGACTTTGAGATTCGGATAGTTAACGACTTTGTTCAATACGAACACCTGTTCTCTCTTTGTTCCGGAGGAAAATTTAATTTTTGGAAGGGAAAAGCCGTACCCTCACATAATTGAATCAGCTAGAAATACACCCTTACGAACTTTTTTGTTAATTTACGTATTCGCTTAGAAACTAATTTACACACTTTCGTTTCAATGAAAAATTAATTTTGTTTAACCATCAATGGAATGTTACTAATTCCTAATTAAATGAAATCTATTCATATAAGTTTATTTTAAACTTCATTAAAATTATAAAGTGAACAGATTATATAAAAAAATTAAATAGAAAAATCTTTTTTTGAGGGCACTGAGAAATTTTCACTCGAATTCTAAAAAATACAGTGTGGCTACAAATAACTTTGAAAAATGGAAAATTTTATTTTATGGACAGAAAAATTATTGTATGCTGAAACTTTGGCATTTTTATTTTGTATTATACTTTTGAAAAAATTAAGTAGACCTTATTTTTCGAAAACTGTGACTAAAAGTTGACTTTTACATAACGTTTATTAAGTATCAAAACATCAGATTATTGTCTACAAAACGTAAAAGTCTTTTACATCCAGGATGTAAAAGCCTTCACATCTACCTACAAAAATCAATTAAATTATAGATGATAGAATCAGTTCATCAGTTCATTTATTATTATCAACAAAAACATAAATTTAAAAAATAAATTATTAATAATTTAATTAACAATCAAGTTAACAATTAATCATTTCCTTTATTGTTTAAATTTAAAGTCGTAATTGTACAATTGTGAAAACTGACTTCACTCTAGGATGGTAAGTCGCTCAATGAAATAGTTTCTTGATTAAGGCAGTGGATAAATGTTATTAAAGAAGCATGAGATTTGGGAGCAAATAAGATAGACTTGAAATTTCAATTGTCTTCTCAATTGATTCGTCAATATACACATACATGACAATAAATTAATTTTATCCAACACTTGTATATAATGATACTATAATTTCTTTGGTTTAAAGGAATAATGTGGCCTATAAGTCACTAGTGAGTTATATGTCATAAGTTACTAGTAAGTTATGACTTATAACCTATTAGTTACTTATAGAAATCATAAAAACACAAATGTTCGGTTTATTTTTCTAGTTTTTATTAGAAAACCAATTTGAAACAGTAATAAGTCAAAAAATAACCTTAAATGCTACAAACTTACAATCTACCTACTTATTAATATTAACATTTATATTAATGGTAAACCGTAATTTGATGTCAAAGGATTATTGGAATCATTTTGTGATTGTGGTAAATTTATAGAACAGGTTGCCCCTTTGCTTGTGCTTGCTTCGGGAGTCTACACCCCTTGTATATTTTTGGCAATATCAATTTTGCTGGAAATTGACTCTTCTATATAACCTTCTGCCACGGTAGATGACTTCCATCCACCGTGGCGTTTGAGTGTTGTAATATAGCCATATCCAGCATTGGCCAAGAAAGTTGCAGATACGCGACATAAGCCATGCTCTGTATATAAATTAGAATCTGTTAAGCCCAAAAATCGCGCAACAACATTAGGGATTTTTCATAGCTTATTAATACCAACACATTGACGTGTGCATTTTCCCTTTTGAAAATTGCAAAAGAACCTTTTATGCTGCACATTTTGAGGCCTTAGCTTAGAATATTTACTAACTAATTCAATTGGATTAACACAAAATCGTTCATTTAACACAGCGAAGCTTCTTGGTGGTTTATTCGTTTTAATATTTGAAATCATGATGTAATATCCTCTATATTGTCTATGCTTAGATGGGTCAATTCCTCGCAACGGCAAGCGCCAAAAACTCCTAATATCAATGCCACCTAAAAGCATCAATTTTAATAAATATGACTCAGTTAAACTATTCAGTAGAACCTACCTTATTCATAAGATGATCTTCGTTTAGGGCTTCACGCAAAAATTATTCGATTTGTTCTCTTTGTAAAACCTTGGATTTTTTTGGTTGAAAATGTTTGTGCTTAGACTTTAGAAATGCCACTAGTCTTCCGAATTTAGAAATTTCAATGTTCTTGTAAACTCTCAAAGTTGACTTCAACATGGAATATTTAGTCCACAATGTGGATGGAGCTAATTTCTCACTTAAATTGAAAAAATAAGCCAGCAAGACATCTTCATTTACGCCTTTCACCCCTTCTTTGATTTTCCAATCTTGAAATTCCTTCA
>NW_019418747.1:0-1118 GCF_000390285.2 Anoplophora glabripennis | reverse complement strand
TACTCATTTTATGGAAGTCTAACAAGTATACATTATTTACGTAAAAAATACTAGTAAATTCTATAACGTACGAAAAACGAATATTTGTACAGTGCCGCACAATTTAGGGGGGATAAAAGGTGAAACGACACCTATCGCACGCCACTAGAAGAAGCCAATAAATGGTTTCTGCCATATTTATGCATCCTTTAAGCTAGTAAATCTGTCTGTTGAGTTTGATAAAGAAATATTAACTAATACCGGAGCTACAGGAAAAAATAGTTTATTATTTTTAAATTTCAACGCCCTGTATCTCGAAAATGAGCCGCTTGAGGACATATGTTTATTAAGTAAACTGCACTTATTTTTGGATTTTTTACATACCATATCCGTTTGTAACACCTATTCATTAACACCGTGTATAACGTTTAGTCTCTCCATGACCATCATCAACTTAATTTTTTTAAATACGACCCTAGAAGTTTTATTACATTTTTTGCAAGTCTTCATGACCCCCAATACTGTACTGCCTCAGCTCGAACCAGATTCAGACGTTTTGTCTCGAGAAATTCATCTTCAGTGTATTCGTTGCAAATTTATCTAGATTTTTTATTTAGATTTCTTTATTGAATTATCGTACACTGCAAGTGTCGTTAGACCGTGTGAAATCCATCTAGTTATTTAAACTATTACCACCACGCATTAAAATAAAAAATTATTGGAGTTTTATTCCCGTGTCCATTTCTAGGCTTCTTGAGTGCTTAAAATTCAAACAAATTCCGATCTACTTTTTTCAGGATATTCATACAAATACATCTGACATGCTCTTTCACAGTTGCGGTTACAGATATAATAAATTCCGATAATATTACGCTGATCTTCATTTTCGTCCTTTGCCAAAACGAAAATACTAAAATTTTTTAAAGAATAATTTTTAGTTGGCGTTTTGGTTGTTCATATGCATTTTTAAAAATTAATTTGTCATAATAAAATTAAAATTGTAATAAAATTTTAATTTTGACGCAACAACTTATTGAGTTATGTATGACTAAGTGATGATAATATAATAACAATAAATGTTTTATGGTAACGCTTGGTGGTAATAGTTTAAATAACTAGATGGATTTCACAGGGTCTAA
>NW_019418746.1:0-11657 GCF_000390285.2 Anoplophora glabripennis | reverse complement strand
TTGAGTAATTAAAAAAAGAGTAAATATAGTCAAAGACTGGGATGTGCTTGAATATTTTTACAAAATATGTTAAGATCAAGTGCTATTGTCGTAAGGTGCAATAGCATTTCAAATTATGTATTAAGTGCATTGCGATACTTTGTTTTTGTCGTTACGTACGTGGAAAATGATTTTTCGCTCAAGTGCGTAGTTGCAAAAGGCATTAATACATTTTTATTGTCTGGTCAGCAATTTCAGGATATTCCTTATAAATCTCTAGCCAAAAATCAAGGGAAAAGCGACGTAACCAAGGCGAGGAACGCTGTGCCAGCTTATAAATTATAAGTCGACTACTTGCTCCTACTCTATACGTATTACATTGTTATTTGCAAATCATATGGCAAAAATTTTATTTTAAAAAGTCTTATTTAGTACCCTCTTTGACAAAAACAGGAAGCTAAAGCCTTTGGTTCACAGGAAAAAATCGTCTTTTCATGTTCTGCCAGCCTCTGAATTTATGGTAGGTACCTTTTTCTAAAAAGGGGGGAATATACGACAGTTTCTCGGGACAGCAACGTTGAAGCCAAAATCTAAATTCGCAGTGAAACCTGTGAGAAAATTTGTACAAACAAAAATTCATAGAATTAAAATTAAGTTCTTTTTATTAATTTCTCGAAAATCCAAATAGCTAGAACCGGTCTGACGTCGACGTTTAATCAGTTTAAGATTGTTCTAAAATCGTCCCCGTATTTATAATTTCAAAGATCCCTAGCTAATAGTCCAATTAAATGANTCATTTTTTTAAAACTTAGATGTTCAGATATTATAATAATTTAATATTATAAATATTTTTTCAATTTAGGGTTGCTTTCGGTGTGCAGCAAAATAAAACTTTCTCTCAACGGTAAATAAAAGTGTTTTTATTGAAAACTAAGTATAAAAAAAAAGATACGTTGTTGGGGCGAGCGTTCGCTGGAGAGTCGTCTTGGTGTGGAGTTTGCAGGTATAAGTATCTGGTTCCTGGCTCCAATCTGTCGTGGTCCTCTTCCGGGAACCATATCCCGCGTTGCACATTGTTTCTTGTCGCTTGCAACGGTTAGGCCAGCGGTCTTCAAACTTTTACGACGTGCGGAACCCTGCCAACATTCCGTTTTTTTTGTGGGGTTCCTTTCATCAAAAAAAATGTTCGAACGCATTTTTCACTGATTATTATATAGGTATATTTATAAATATGTACTACTATTAACAAAATAAATATTAAAATAAGTAAAAATTAAAGTAAAACTTTAAAGTTAAAGTAAATATTTATTGAGTAATTAAAAAAAGAATAAATATAGTAAAAGACTGGGATGTGCTTGAATATTTTTACAAAATATGTTAAGATCAAGTGCTATTATCGTAAGTTGCAATAGCATTTCAAATTATGTATTAAGTGCATTGCGATACTTTGTTTCTGTCGTTACGTACGTGGAAAATTTTTCGCTCAAGTGCGTAGGTGCAAAAGGCATACATTTTTATTGTCTGGTCAGCAATTTCAGGACATTCCTTATAAATCTCTAGCCAAAAATCAAGGGAAAGGCTACGTAACCAAGGCGAAGAACGCTATGCCAGCTTATAAGTTATAAGTCGACTACTTGCTCTTGCATAAATAGATAAAGCTCTTATAGTAACTTATACGTATTACATTGTTATTTGCAAATCATATGGCAAACATTTTATTTTAAAAAGTCTTATTTAGTACCCTCTTTGACAAAAACAGGAAGCTAAAGCCTTTGGTTCACAGGAAAAAATCGTCTTTTCATGTTCTGCCAGCCTCTGAATTTATGGTAGGTACCTTTTTCTAAAAAGGGGGGAATATACGACAGTTTCTCGGGACAGCAACGTTGAAGCCAAAATCTAAATTCGCAGTGAAACCTGTGAGAAAATTTGTACAAACAAAAATTCATAGAATTAAAATTAAGTTCTTTTTATTAATTTCTCGAAAATCCAAATAGCTAGAACCGGTCTGACGTCGACGTTTAATCAGTTTAAGATTGTTCTAAAATCGTCCCCGTATTTATAATTTCAAAGATCCCTAGCTAATAGTCCAATTAAATGAGCCTTTACATCACAATTTGGTCAACTTGCCTAAATTTTTAATATAAGTTAGTTTGACGTATATAATAACAATAAGTGACAGTAATTTTATTTCAAAACCCGGCTAGGGATGAA
Source organism: Anoplophora glabripennis (assembly GCF_000390285.2). Classification (NCBI taxonomy): domain Eukaryota; kingdom Metazoa; phylum Arthropoda; class Insecta; order Coleoptera; family Cerambycidae; genus Anoplophora; species Anoplophora glabripennis. The sequence goes on along the minus strand of NW_019418746.1, from coordinate 9,467 downwards.
AAAAGATGAAATAAAGGGGTTTTTCCAGATAACTCAAAAGGGGTAAGAACTAGAAAAAAGTTTCTTATAAAAGTTGTAGAGCATAATTCTATATAAAAATGATATATGGAATTTTTCTTGTACTATTAATATTAACAGTTAGGGTGGCTAGAAGTTAAGGGATGAATTCAGAAATTTAAAAAATCATAACAAGCAGAAAAATGAATTAATTTTATAATTTTTTTTTTCCAATCTACTCTAAAAAGTGCAAGCTTTCTTTTTAGAAAAATATATATATTTTTTAATTTTTAATAAAAATCTTAAAACAGTTTCAATTTTTTAATCGTTAATGTTTATCATTTAATACTAAAACAATTTTTTTCTATGCCAATCGATTGATTATTTAAAATAATGAAAAGTTGCTTTGGATATTTTGTTTTACGATAAAAATAAAGATAAAAAAATCACGTTCGTTTTGTGAAATTGTTATAACTTTTTTATTAAAAATTAAAAAATATGTCTATTTCTCTGAAAAGGTAGTTTACATTTTTTAGAGTAGATTGAAAAATAAAATTTTAAATTCATTAATTTTTCTGCTTATGATTTTTTATATTTCTGAAATCATCCCTTAACTTCTAGTCTCCCGAACGCTGTTAATTTTAATAGTACAAGTCAAAGTCAATAGACCATTTATATGTTTAATTTTTTGCTCTACAATTTTTATACGAAACTTTTTTTTCTATCTCTTACCCCTTTTGAGTTATATTGAAAAAGCCCTTTATTTTGTATTTTCGCTCCTGGCCGGGGGTTGAAAAAAAAATTACTGTCATTTGTTATTATTGTATATATCAAACTAACTTATATCAAAAGTTCAAGCAAGTTAACCAAAATTGCGATTTAAAGGCCCATTTAATTGGACTACTAAGACGAGGTACGTTATACAATTATTTCTTTTGACACCTTCACAGAAAGTCAGAATATCCAGTTGCGTCCTAATTACTGATAATAATACTTTATTAGGCATATGCAAAGTTAAAAGGTAATTTAATATACTTAACCGCCCACTCACATAATAATATCTGCAATTTATTAATAAAATATCAAATATCCGACATAATTACCTTCGTTGCTATCCCTCCTATCTTCATACATCAACAAGGGATAGACACGAAGTCAGATCGTTGCTAAGCAAGACTTCCGTTTTGCTTTAACCTCCTCGACGTGTCTGATTATGATGGACGTAGTCGCCGCATTACAGAGGACAGGACTCAGGTCTCAGGCTGATTAGCATTATCACTTTCTAAAATTAAATTGTAGAGAGATTGTCTTGTCACGAAATAGCTGGTATGAGATTGTGGTAAACTTCAAGATACCAGCTGCCTCTTTCCTTCTTTTGTGAAAATAATTTAGGAGAATTGTAATCAAATATTAAATTATTACTTTATACAATACCTACTATCAAAACTTTTAAAACTATACTTTGAAGTAAAGATACATGTGGTATGCCAATCTCAGTATAAACACTTCGCCTTTATAAGGCAACAATGTAAGAAAATGTTCATTTGTCTAAAGTTTTTAAACAAAACACTCCCGGTATGTGAAGGAGATATCTCCCAGAACCGTTGGCGTCCAGCCACCGGATCTTTGTAGAATTTTTTATTTCTTTTTATATACAGGGTGATTCACAACTTATCCAAAACAAATTGGGAATAGATGCGGCATGAAAAATGGAGTTACTATCGAAAACAAAATTTTTGTAAAATCCTTATAGTTTCCAAGAAAAAAATTATTGAAATTGTAGTACTTTCAACCATTACATAGCTGGACAACTGTAGTCTCTAGCGTCATTCGCAATACGCGTGGAAAACCACGTGGAGAACCACGTGGCCTCAGCGATTCCAAATACCGAAATCCAATTTTACAATCGTCATTGCGATAGTGTTTACAAAAGTTTTTATCAATCATTTTTTTGGATAAGTTTACAAACAATAATACTAAGATGGCAATAAAAAATACATAAACATCCAAATGGCATACACATATCCAAAGGAGAAAAACTATCCAAAGGTGAAGAGAGTTGTACTGGGACAACAAAAAAAATACTGTTAAACTATTATATAGTATTTGTGCTGTCACTCAAAACCATAACAGTGCCTATATTTGGTCCAACTGCTATCTAAAACCATAACATTGATCGTTCCATGGTTTTGACAGTCCAACTGAATATGAAAGCTACATTCGCTGTTTATTTGAAATTTGAACCAAATGCTGTTCATTCAAGTGTGTATCCTTCGTATCAATTTAGGCATTAATTAATTCTTGTGTATTATTTAACACTTTCGTAACTAAATATTCTGGACATATTTGAATAAGATCAAAATTTACGAATCCTTAATTGTAAAGATATTGAACTAATTCAAATAAATTAATTTTTTTTATAAAAATCAAATGAAGGTCTTCTACAAGAAATATATGTATGCAAAAGATATCGTGTGGAGTTAGATTTTTGGTATTGATTTTCAGACAAATTTTTGAATTTAGAGTAAATTTACGGGGTCAAATAATAGAATATATGTTTTTCAAAAGCAAACCTGTAAGTCGTATATAATGTCTTTCGCGTTAAACGTTTCCTGATGAAGGTACTCAAGGCACATCCTGGTTAATTGAGTTTTTTTATTCTTCATAAAAAAATAATTTTTTTCTTCGTCTTTGCATAGAACATACCTACATGATTTAACTACAAAACCTAGGAACACCTACTACCGAAAAGAGGCGTTCCCCATAACTTTTTCAAACGCTCCGAGTTACTTTTCCCTCGCCATATGTACCGCGATAAAAAAAATTGATGCAAATCACCATCCCAAAACACTTCCTGAAAATTTAACGGTTCCATGCAACGCACAAAAAAACTTTATGATTTACACTGCGGAATACGCGTTAGAGATTGTCCTTGTTCGTTTACTAATGGTACGGTTTGCCACAGTAAATAACACATTTTATTACCTTGCAGATATTTTGATAAGCGTTTCTGGTTCGGCACGAATGTCNTACACATCGGTGGACAAAATTTTGGACAGTTGTTGTAACATCAGATATGCCAAATAATTTTATTATTTAAAACCACAAATTAATTTTATTAATTAATAATAATACAATAGCGGCAAAAGCAGTTGAATTTGCTGATATAAAATAAGTACTATAAAATTATATTTATTTCTTTCCTTGCGAAATTCGTTCAAGTTTTTGTCCGTTTTTATCACACTTTGCCGCCATGCCGGTGGCATTGTGCGAGGTCAGATTTTACAGTGGACCAGTTTCCAGTGCCGTGCAGAAGTGTATTTTTAAATGATTTTCGAACTGCCCTTTTTTATTTTTTCTTTACAAAATTGTATTTGTAAGAGTCCCCTATACATCCAAATTTTTTTTTGGATAAGTTCTCAATCACCCTGTATAAAATAACAGTATTAGTTCAGTTCTCGCACTCGTATCATGTTATTAGATATTTTGCTATACACATCATAAAATTAATAATTTCGCGTGATTAAATCTTTAAGTGAACCACAAATAACAATTTGTCGAACGCATTTCCCCTTCCCCAACAAGGAAGAAAATCATTTACATCAAATTTTGGTGAGTTTATTTATTTTTTCTTTTAAACATACAGTTCACTTGTAAGGTCTACTTGCCACTAGCAACTAATTTATTAAAAATTCTGTCCGAACTTGTCGACATATAGGTAATTCTCTTTTCTACATCCTTGATTTTCTTCTCTTTCTTCTTTTACTCACAATCAGAGCTATTAGTTGTTACGACTATTTCTAAAACCATGGCGCCAATTACTGACATACACCCTGCTTTAAATGCTTTCGATAGAATTGATTTGTTGATTGATAGAATTGAGAAGTTTCATATACGACAATAAATTTGTGACAGTTTTCTAGAGTTGTCTAAATTGAATCAAATCTTTACTGAACTTCGTTCATTGCGAAATAGTGAACGATTTTTTTTTTACATATTTTCTGCAGCCTTAGCATTTAATCTTCATTCACCGTATTCACTCATCAATTCATGATTACTGTAATTATGCGCCATTGTAATAAACCACCAATAATAATAATCTGTTACTACAATTTCTCTTATGCCACGTTAATATTGAAATAGAAAAGACCTTCAGATAAGCAAGGATGATGGTATAAACACATGTTTAAAAATCTTTGGCTACTGTCCTTATTACTGCTACTGCTGTTCTTATACTAGCGAATACTTTCCTCTACTGAATGCAGGTGAAAGAAAATGTCTAATATTCAATGGCATTAATAAAAGAACTATCAGTATTAATGGACCTTGCTGCAAACATTGCCCTAAATAATTGGCAACAAGCGGTGTCACTCAACTAGATTTAAATATTTCAACAGTATTCGAACGGTGATGTTTGTTATTTAGAATACTTTTTCAGCCATTTCTAGACAACTTTCATAATGTAAATCTTTAACAGTTTCTTTTATCAAGATTATCTGTGATAAATATTCTCGAATAAAGTAGATACGGAAAGTAAAATGAGCATATACTTACATATTCAGTAGCGTAAATTGTTAACTAGTGTACTAGGTGCTGCATGGAGAAAAAGTTGAGGACTAATGGGCCGGCCACACATACAGGCTTTACCGCGCGCTTGCCTGCACAAACCAGTTTGTATCGGGAAGCCCGTACGTGTGGCCGGCAAAACGTTATCTCGCACAAACTAAAAAGCGCGGCTTGCGTAAACTTCGACTTGCTGAAGATTTTGTTTGTGCAAATTCGGTTTGCACGGTAAAATTTGAGCGTGTGGACGGCGCACGGTGTTCAGTTAAGAGAAATTGCGGCAGAAAACCTTAAATCTCTATATGATCTCCCTGTAGCCAAATATCTGAGAGTACCAACTCAATCTTTCATGAGGAGATATATACAGTGTGTTTCACTTAAAGTCGGGACACCTCCGTATTTAGGATGGCGTTGGCCGATTTCCAAAATTCTTTTTTTTATGTGGTAGTACTCACAAAGGCCTAATTTTTAATATTATATTTTTTGACATGTGATCTTTTCTACGGCCTAATATCATTAAGAAAATACCCTCAAAAATTAAAAAACATATTAGGCATTTTTTTAAGAAAAAATGGATAGCATTTTCGATTTGATCACACCTCAAAACCCTAAATACAAAGTTTCATTATTATAGCTTTTACAGGGTGTTCACAAAATAGGTGCAAACTTCGAAACATTTCACTTATTGCAAAGTGTCCTGTATTAACAGTGAAAAATATTTTCAAGGTATTTTTTCATAATTTTATTAACCGAAGGTATATCCATGCAGTTTCATTGATTTCACTCATACAGGATGCTCACAATAGGACAGCCAAATTATCTATATTTTTTATTATAAGTACCAGAAATGAGTTTCACAACGAAATAATATTTAAATATGTATTACTATTTTCTATTAGTCCATCATGCACTCTTCAATTCGTCTCCTCTTATTTTTAATAACTTTTCTCAACTGATGTAGTGTTATTTGTCGACATGCTTGTCTAATTATATTACATAAATCTTAATTAAAAATTTAACGTGTTTTGTAGGATTTTATGTGATCAAATAATTAGGCCCTTCTTTTTTTGCGTTAATCTAAACGCGAGATTTTTATGAATTTTTTAAACAATGATTTCTGGGATTCAGTACATGTATTTCCTCTTCATGTAAGACAGAACCTCTACCTTCAATTATATGGAGCACTTATTCATAATGCGGTAATAGTAGGTACGTCATTGGTTGAATGAGTATTTCCCGAGAAAGTGGATAGGTCGCAACAGTCCGTTAGCTGAGTGGCCGTCAAGAGCTGCAGACTTGACGCCACTTGATTTTTATGTAATAGACAAACATGTCGACAAATAACACCACATCAGTTGAGGAGAGTTATTAGAAATAAGATGAGACGAATTGAACAGTGCATACCAAATTATGTGGACTAACAGAAAACAGTAATATTTAAATATTATTTTGTTGTGAAACTCATTTCTGGTATAATAAAAAATATATATAATTTGCTTGTCCTATTGTGAGCACCCTGTATGAGTGAAATCAATGAAACTGCATGGATATACTTTCGGTTAATAAAATTATGAAAAATATCTTGAAAATATTTTCCACTCTTAATACAGGATACTCTGCAATACGTGGAATTTTTCGAAGTTTGCACCTATTTTGTGAACACCCTGTAAAAGCTATAATAATGAAATTTTGTATTTAGAGTTTTGAGGTATGATCAAATCGAAAATGCTATCCATTTCTTTCTTAAAAAAATGCCTAATATGTTTTTTAATTTTTGAGGGTCTTTTCTTAATGATAGTAGGCCGTAGAAAAGATCACATGTCAAAAAATATAATATCAAAAAGTAGGGCTTTTTCCTAAATACGGAGGTGTCCCGACTTTAAGTGAAACACACTGTACATATGTACATAGATTCGCGCATTACAGTATTTTGTCGGTTTACGAAGGGATCACCACACCTAGTAATTCAGTATAATACCAAAAATTCTTCGCTTGAATACATATTCCTGAGAAATGTACTGATTGCTGCCTGCATGCAGTGTCTGCAGCCTGCACGGTCTTACCTGCATCGTGTGGCCACAACACAGTATTCCGTGTTTATTGCGCAAACCATACCGTGCAGGCAAGTCGCTGTCGTGTAGCCGCCGCATAAAGAAGAGTTTGTCAGTTCTACAAACGTTAACAGCTGAGATATCCCGATAGATGTGTATGGAATATTTTTGCTTTAAAATATTGGTGATGAAGATTTAGAAAACTTTTCAATATTACTTCTCCCACCGTTAGAACCAAACAATGTTTTTTGTAAAATAAAATCTATTTCTAGTTTGACACGAAAAAGGTTATTTTTATAAACAAGCCGAACATTCTAAAACTTTATTTAATTGATTTCATGATATACTAATTATTTGAATGTTACATTAACAAAATCCAAATTAACGAGTCAAATCTATTACTTTATATTTATACTGGTAGGTAGGTAAAGAGGAATAATATGTATACTGGGTGATTCAGTCATAATGTCATTAATTGTAACTACGTATTCAGAAGTCCTAATAAAGATAGTAAATTGAAAAAAAACTCGACCATTTAAAAATAAGCAAATTGCCCTTTAACTCCAAAAATCCGGCGCCCTACTTCGCAACATATTTTATGACAATGAAAGCCCCAGAAGATTGCAGAGCGTTTGAACGTTGAAGCGAAACAGCTAATTTCGTGAATCGTGGTGAATTTTGCAATTGGTTTCAAAATCAAAGTGTATTAACAAAGTGCTATGGACGAATCCATGTATTTTTAGCCACACTCGCATTTAAATAAATAGGTACCATACTACTCTTTAAAAAGCAATAAATCAGTAGGTATACGTACTACAAACTGAATAATGAACTGAAACTTATATTCAAACATAGTCAAAACGTTAACAATATTAAAAATACTAAATTGTAATAACCTAACATTCGAAAACAATAAATTATTATCGTTATACATTTGTTTTTATTAACAAATAAATAGTACTTGTTAATATGTATTTAAAATGAAAAAAATATCTTATTCGTTCATGTGTCTAGGTAAAAAGATCTGTTTTTTCCTTATCGTTCACTACGGATTAAAAATGCAGTAAAAGCTAAATTAGTGACCGAATAATACAGTAGGTTAAGATTCACTCTCGATAAGCTTTGTTGGTCAGGGGTCAGGAGCGATCCGTAATAATGACTTGAAAATTTTTTTCTGCTCCCACTATAGTAAATAGACTATTAATAACATTGCTTTTAAGGAGGTAAGTGGATTTTACCGTAGAAGTGGAAGTTGCTATGAACAACGTGAGCTAAGTGAGGTAACTTACCTCCCTAGGGAAAAAGCGATTTCGAGCTATAAATGCATAGTTTATGAACAAATAAATATAAATATTTGATGAACATTATATTTTATTAATTATTATGAATGAATATTTATAGTAATTATACAGTTATTGCATTTAGTGACATTTATAAAATCTGGATAATTTATTCCCCTCACATTTACTAATTCATATTTTTCTCAAAATGATTTGACCGCTCCATTTCAGTCACCGGAGGCTCAATATTATCTGACTGATCCATTAAAACAGCATGAGGAGACGTACTACTAGAACCTGGAGTTGAGGTGTCATTGTAAAGAATCCTGTTGGCTATTTCATTTTTGTTACCTAAACTGTCGGCAACATAACTTTCTGCAATTGTGGCTGATTTCCACCCACAATATCTCTAGATTGCTAATACATCAACTCCTGTAATAGTCAGTAACGTTGCCGATGTTCTTCGGAATGATTGGCCTGTATATATTTCAGGATGTTCTAGTTTCAAAAACTGTGCAATTAGGAGTCATAGAAGGGGTATTCTTGTCGACTGGTTGCTTGTAACATCTACTTGCTTAATAGCGCATAAAAAACGATGTTTCAGTTTTAATTTCGAATCTAATCTTGATATATTTCTTGATAATTCCTAGGTGCGAAACAGAACCTAGACGAGAAGTAATTGTAAACGTACCTTACATACCATTTTTAGAATCTGGAATTGTAATTACAATAATGTTCTCTTGTAAAAACGTTTTTATGTGTATAGCCGTCATTCTTACGTTTCAAAAATGCTTTCAGCTTGGGATATTTTGATATATCCACGTTCTCCTCTATGAAAATAGTGACTTAATCATTGAGTATTCACTCCACAAACTCGCCGGTGACTTTAAAGTTCTTGACTTCTTCATGAAATATGCTAGCAGTTACATTTCAGAAACACCAATATTTTTGTTCTGGCACCATTATTTGAAATTTATATATGCTCGTCCGTTCGCACTTTCGACTTCCCGGGCAAAAATTTCTATTTGAAAATCATTCATTTAGAAATAATAATTCAAAACCAGCAAAATTACAACTTTTATGTAGTGTTTATAAGCACCTTAGAAACGACAAAATCCAAACAACTAAGGCGACTTTGCAAGATTTCGAATAATGTCAAAATAAATTGTCAGAAAATAAAACCTAATATATTTTTCATGAACCATAAAGAACTGTGGGAGCAGATAAAATTTTATACACCATGCAACAGTTACCTAAGTATAATTTACCAGTCTCGAACTTTATTGCCAGCCCTCGCTCCGCTCGGGCGCAAAATCGTCCTCAACTGGTAAATAATACTTACCTACCTCCTTTATGGTGTCAATAACTATTTCAGCGTATATATGCATTTTAAAAAATTTTTAATCGCGTATTTGTAATCTACTCATTTTTCCCTATCTTCCCTTAAAATGAATGACATTACGTAATCAGCCTGTATATATTCTATTTACGTCACGCTATACATAGAATAGATAAAGTTATAATATCTATAAATCTTCAAGCTACGAAATCAAACTTGGTAGGAATAGCAATACGT
>NW_019418745.1:6963-11647 GCF_000390285.2 Anoplophora glabripennis | reverse complement strand
AGAATTTTCATTCAGATTTTAAAAAAATAATACGAAACAGTATTAATGTTAGAAAAATATGTTTTGAAGGAACAATTCAATTGTTTTTGTGGTACTTGCAAGCATTTTTTAAAAAATCCCTGCAACTTTTTAGCGAGTCCGTTTTTCCATATCTTGAACAATGACAGAGAAAAACGGTGCAACCTGGTCAATAAATGCATTTGCGCAATTGAATTTTATAATGGACGGTAACTGAACACGAGTCGACGCAGGTAATCGTTCTCTTAAATCTACGAACGTACTATACCATGTAACTTTGTGCTAAAAGACGCCATTCCTGGATCGCTTCGTTAAAAAGTGTCGCCGTCCGCTTAACTGGAACAATTGAAATGCTTCCCAACTAAAAAATTAAACAGGAGATTCAGCACAGCGCAGAGTTTCAAATTGGCGGAGCGTAAAACCGGAAGTGGCGTGCAATTAATCCAAATAATAGACGGAACAATGGTAGGGGGGAGTTGAGTTAATACCTTCGAGCCGCCACTCCATTGGCCAGCCCTGATGTGCAATTGTTCTCTTTCCCGGCCGCGGTATGTAACAAAATAAAAGAATAGTCTGGATTTTACACCACTGCCAGCCACTGCTAATGAGTGTGTATGTGAAACGTCCTCATTAAAACATGGTGAGTAATTTTTTATACAATCGTTTATTCTAAATTTAGTTGCTCCAGTCATGATGACGGATGCGGATTAATATTTATTTAATGAAATATGTATTAAAGTTGCAAAAATCCTGCTCGTACCGACTTAAGTTTTGTAGTTGGAGGAAATGAGAAATTTTCAAAATAAAAAAATGTGTTTAAGACTTTTACATTGATCGCCATACTGACACCATTGCATTGTTTTGACCAAACAAAATATTACATGAATTTAGTAGGTACCTACATTTATAATTTCTTGTTAGAGATACAGAGTGTGCATAGTTGCAGAGTGTTAAGTATGTTTGAATAAAAAAATAAAATTGTAAGATGCAGTTGTAGTGTTTTTTGTTTTATTTTGCGATTGTTGACTAATTATACACTCTCTTTCTCTCTCTCTCTCTCTCGCTTAAATGTTACCGGATTTGATGTTCCACGGACAAAGGCGAGTACTTAAATAATCAGTATTATGATTCACTGTTATTTACAAACAAGATTCAACTTGTTTGTATCCAAATCGTGGTTAAGGACAGGAAATTAATTAGTTTTATCTTAACCACTCTCTAGTCATTTGAATGTTATCTGAATAAAAGACGCAAAATATTTGCACAAACACTAAAAAGTAGTTTCTATACTAGATAACGGAATTATTTCATTTATATAAACCATTAAAAAGAAAGTATAATGTACCTATTTACATGAATAGCTACCTAAGTACAAATGTCGGAAGCAAATAGTTTTGAAAATAAACCTTTATTTTTATTAACCTGCAAGTGGCTTAATAATTAATTAATTTTTTTACTTTATTTTGAAGATATTGTCGTGGATTTACTACTTCCCTACGCATATTATATAGATCCTCCTTAAAATTATATGCGGTTCTGGGACTCTCGCTAGGGTTGACGTTCGATCACCTTTCTTGATGCGTCCGTAGAGATCCTGCAGCAAAGTCCGCCTTAGATTTGGACAATTGACTTATGCGAAATCTTTGGATTTAGTTTCTGTTACAGTTTCAGTAATTTAAAGGAAATTTTAACAAAAGCCAAAAGTTTCGTTGTGCCGTTGTCGAAATGCTACCGAACTATTATTTATTGTTATTGTTATTACTGTTACGACCCTTTCTTTTCTCTCATTTGAAATTCGTAGCAGGAGGATGTACCGTTCAGAACGTGGCACAGGTGTATTTACATACTATGTCCATATGCATAAATAACAAAGTTTACCTAATTATACAACAATCCCTTCACTTTTAACGTTATCTAGAAGGTCAGTAACAATGTAGTCATTGGTGCATGCACAAACATTTATTTTTAATCTAAAAAAAGTCAGTACTATCTTCGTCATTAATTCAAATCTAGGGAAATTTATTAACGACATTATCTAATGTTACACTCCTATTAGTTGCAATTGCGAGCAAATAAGAACTTGCATTAAGTACCAAGTGATTGACATTTGCAATTGAACTTGAAAATATTTCCCTCTAATACTGAATGATTTTCATAATACTGACCACAAACCGCAACGCTCCCCACGAAAATCATGAACTAAACATTGAATTTATAACCTAGATGCGAATTTCAGGACACAGGATAATGTTACCTACCGAAAAATATTTAAAAATTTCTTTGGCGCTCTGATTATTTGTTTAATTTTTTTCTTCCTACTTAACATAAAAGTGCGTAAAAAGAACAACACTGCTTAGTTCAAAATAAGCACATTAAGTTTTATATTGGGAAAAATACGTACCTATTTATTATTCATTGGATTTATGTTACTCCTGATTTTTCTGTAAGAACTATTAATTGTTTAACACAGTAAACTGTACAGCTGTTTGAAATAAATGTACATATTTAAAATTCATTCAGTATAACACCTACATAGAATTTCAATTACTACTTATCTATTACAAACTCTATCATTTTGTTACACTCGTTCAAAATAGGAAAACATCACTGTCGTTTTCATTTGTTGTTTAACCTTCTGTGAAAAATTATTGAGTCAATTTCTACCGCTTAAGCGTCAGCCATGAAGGCAATTCGAATTAATTTCCAGATACCAGAGTACCTACAACTAATTTCATGCATATTCACCTATTTTTAAATGTATACAGGGTGATTCACAAATGGTGACCAAAAAATGAAAAATCCTCAGAAATTAGACAATATTTACATAAATACATGTGCCCAATTTCAAATTATTTCACTTACTAGTTTTTAAATAATTATAAAAAATTACTAATATTTTTTGAAGTTTAACACACTGTATCTTTTTAACGAAGTATCCCAGATAAAAACTTTATAGGAAATACTCCCCTTAAATTTCACCAAAGAACACGAGGTTTTATTTGTGACCACAATTTGTGAATCACCCTGTATCATCCATCTGACTTAATACCTTCCTTCAAGATTCAAATGAAGTGAACAAATTTTGCCAAAATCACAAGACTGATTGGTTTGTATTTTTAAGATCTTTTTTTTTGTTCTATTTTACGTTTAATTATTTTTGAACTACATAATAATGACCATTATAATAATGCACATTTTTTCTTCAGAATTTGACGCCCCCACATTGCACAAGAACCATTATTTAATAAATTAATATCTAAAGTTTTTTCCATTCAACAGAAAATCCAGTTGCATTAAGACCAGCTAGATTACCAGATTTAATACCATTGTAGCTCTGACAAATACAATTTTCTCCCGAAACTGTTATAAATCATCAAATTTTTTATTTTGTTTAAACATTATTTTGCCTCTCTCTTAATACCAAATAGTATCAATGTTAGAAAAATATGTTTTGAAGGAACAATTCAATTGTTTTTGTGGTACTTGCAAGCATTTTTTAAAAAATCCCTGCAACTTTTTAGCGAGTCCGTTTTTCCATATCTTGAACAATGACAGAGAAAAACGGTGCAACCTGGTCAATAAATGCATTTGCGCAATTGAATTTTATAATGGACGGTAACTGAACACGAGTCGACGCAGGTAATCGTTCTCTTAAATCTACGAACGTACTATACCATGTAACTTTGTGCTAAAAGACGCCATTCCTGGATCGCTTCGTTAAAAAGTGTCGCCGTCCGCTTAACTGGAACAATTGAAATGCTTCCCAACTAAAAAATTAAACAGGAGATTCAGCACAGCGCAGAGTTTCAAATTGGCGGAGCGTAAAACCGGAAGTGGCGTGCAATTAATCCAAATAATAGACGGAACAATGGTAGGGGGGAGTTGAGTTAATACCTTCGAGCCGCCACTCCATTGGCCAGCCCTGATGTGCAATTGTTCTCTTTCCCGGCCGCGGTATGTAACAAAATAAAAGAATAGTCTGGATTTTACACCACTGCCAGCCACTGCTAATGAGTGTGTATGTGAAACGTCCTCATTAAAACATGGTGAGTAATTTTTTATACAATCGTTTATTCTAAATTTAGTTGCTCCAGTCATGATGACGGATGCGGATTAATATTTATTTGATGAAATATATATTAAAGTTGCAAAAATCCTGCTCGTACCGACTTAAGTTTTGTAGTTGGAGGAAATGAGAAATTTTCAAAATAAAAAAATGTGTTTAAGACTTTTACATTGATCGCCATACTGACACCATTGCATTGTTTTGACCAAACAAAATATTACATCTTCTATTCACCACAAAAAATATTTTAATGTTAGATATGTAACCGTTATAGACTAGGCGGTATCTGTTTTGGTTTGGGTGAATTATCCACGGAGATTTTTGGCTTTTTGGCTTTCAAATATCACTAGAAATTAAAATTTTTCTATGCCCATAAACAAAAAACGTGGGCTTAACTTTTGGCGGCACAATATGTTCAAAAAATTCGAAAAATGTCATACTTTTCTTCCTATTTAATTATGTATCTCTTCAAGAGTTGATTTTAGGCGAAAATGGAAGAGGAAAAAAATGTTATTATTATAAAAATCGAAAAAATCGCCAAAAATGGGGTTAAATCACATTACTTTTTAGGGAATTTTTTTGAGGTCTTTAAATTGGGTA
>NW_019418745.1:0-5213 GCF_000390285.2 Anoplophora glabripennis | reverse complement strand
ATATTTACTTTTATATTCCTCGTTGACAGTCAATTGACAGCTGTCAACTGTCAATTTTGCCAATCTGGCATGAGAATTGAATTCAGCTCCCTCAAAAGCCCAAACTCTCAATGTGAAAAGAGAATATTTACTTTTCTATTCTTCGTTGACAGTGTATTGACAGCTGTCAACGGTCAATTTGTCCAATCTGACATGAGGGTTGAATCCAGTGACCTCAAAAACATTACCCTATATATTAGAATAATTAAAATATGCTTTTGACATCTGTAAATAGTATTGAAAATGAATAGTTTTGCAACGGGTCAGGGGAGCTTTGGCAGCTCCGTAGCTGCCAAAATGTTCATTTTGGCACTTTGTGCCCATGGAGACTTTTGTTCAGGATGACAAAATCTACAACATATCAAAAATTCAGACAATTTGACAGAAACCTAATTTCCATAAGATTATTGCGGGGTCCTTTCGATACGATCATTTTTCATCGATATATCGGACTTTTAATGGAAAAGGATCTTTTTGTCTTCAATCATCGATATCTCGGCAACGAATGGTCGTACAGAGAATTGAAGGGCAGTTTCGAAAACTGAAATAAACTTCCTATAACATGCTGGCGCATGTCTAAATACAGTCTGTCAAAAATCACGGAAAAATTTCGGAAATTCTTTTGACCCTTTAAAAAATGTAAAATAATATCTTATTAATTCATGTGTCTAGGCAAAAAAAGTATGTCGTTCACTATTAAAAACACAAGAAAAGCTAGATTAGTGACCGAATACGATATGTCAAGATTCACACAGCGGTTAGGAGCAGTCCTAAAAGTTGTTTAAATAATGATTTGAATTTTTGTACTCTACTCATTTTTCACTATATTCCCTTAAAATTAATGGCATTATGACTCAATCACCCTGTATAATGAGGAAAATAAATACCCTACCTAATTTTCTTTGTTTGTCATATTTTGTTGGAATTTTTCAAATTTTTATTAAACCTCTTTCACATGCGTTAGTTTTTGACCCAATAAATAGACTAAGAAATTGACAAAGTTCTATCGGAACATACAAAATAAATTTTCTAATTTCCATAAATTCTCCAAGAAATTGAAGACGATACAACTAGTCCTAATTAATTGGTTAATTCTGGCAAATTATAAAATTTCTTGACAGTTTCTTGGGTCAACAATTGGTAAGTAAAACATGTAGCACTGTAGACTGACTTATAATACCAATAATAAATCAGTTGTTTCTACAGGAAGTTAATCATTTAAGTTTTAGTCAGGCAATCATTAGTATAATAATAATGATAATAGCAGTGGTAATGAAAATGAGAATGACAATGACAACGACATCGACAATGGCAATGACAATCGCAATGACAGTGGCAATTTATTTTACTGCTACTAAATTTGCTCAAATTCTTCAACTGTTTTGTTAAGTACAACCACCTACATTCTAGTAACTGTACTTTTCCTTTTCAACAACATAATTGAACCATGCGACCATTATTTACACTAGAAATTCAAGTCTTTCTAACATACTGATAATTATGTGTGATCAGTTCTTGTTTATTTATTATTACTAATAATAAATATAAGCAATGCCCTGCTGTTATCTGAGGCTTTTGTTTGTTTATAGTTCATTCGTGGAATAAATTAATAAATTGTGAAATGTGAGCTCGTAGTCTACATTTCCCTAGAGCTTTCCTTAAATAACTATACGAATTTTTGTTATTTTTAATAAATTGTTTATTGCAGAAATTAAAACTGGCAATATGTAGTACCAAATTACGGAAAAGTCAGATTAGATAAGATAGTCAGATAGCAGTAACAAATAAAAGTATATCAGGCAATACCAAGAAATGCAGGTTACCTGTATTCTTGTTGACTGTATCAATCGTGCCTCGATAAGAGCGTTAGTTGATTGAATCTATTATCTTGTGTATATTTAAAGATAATTACACGAGGAAAAGTGCTTTTAGTTGTAAAGTTCACTATATAATTTTTGGTAAAGTACTGGAACACTGTACATACAATGAAAAATGGTTATACAGTTTTAGAATTATGAATGTTGAAATTTTGATAAAATTCAGTTTCAGACTACATGAAATCTGTTTTCTTTCAAATAAAGACTACCTACTAGTAGATTTCAACTTATTTTGCAACGCTTCGTGTACTTGATTAAATAGCTATACCATAACATGTTTTTTCACAAGCAGAAGCAGGAGAAACTTATATTTAAATCAAAGAAAATTTCTATTTCCGTGATAATTAAGAACAACAACTCGCCTCAAACGCATCTATACTTATATTAATTACTCATTAACAAGTTTTAATGCACGTAATGATTTTATTATTATTACTATTGCCGCTTCTTTATACACACTGCACGCGTGTCATGGCAATTGCATATTTATTTCATTATTTTCAACGTCCGTACGCATTTTAAGTTTATCGCTGACACACATCTTGGGGAAGGATTATTTGCCACAGAAACTTAATTTAATAGAAAAAGTCGTTAATAACTTTTAATGAGCCGGTTGATGTTTTTCGTAATTTTTACGGTCACTTAAAATCAAATTAAGTTAACCAACAGTTGATAGATGGTCGCAAGAGTGCGAAATTAGCGGTATGTGGAAAAAGGAACTTGTGATAAAATAAATAATAAACCCAAAAGCTAGTAGTTTATTTTTTCAAATAATGTTTTATTTTTTACCCATCTTTCATTTAATTGGAAGGCAGAGAACCATAAATAAAACGAACTATCGATTCGTCTATTTTCATTATTACATTTATTTGAAGACGACTAACCAACTCTTTTTATTATGGTTCTTTGTTCCCAGCTAAAAGAATGAAGATCGNAACTTTCTTAGTAACACGTTCTAATGATATACAATAACTTAGCACAAAATTTTTAACAAATTACGAGTTTGCCAAAATGGGCGATTTTTGGAGTCCGCGTACTATACGACGCGTTCATTAACCACGAACTGAATCTATAAGGAGCTTTGAGTGGGCCTCAGTTCCCTCGTAAATCACGTTATTTTAACCGCCTCGCGTAGAGGGGGAACTGTAGCATATTGTAGGCAAGTGTGACGCGCCTACAAGCAAAGAAATTCTGGCCTCACTGCGGTGGGGACTGGTGGGGAGTAACAGTGTCCAATGCCGCCCCGATAGAAACGGCGAGCGGCGAGATATTCAATATTCAAACAGTTGTTTTATACTGTTATTTTGATTTTTGATAAAAATAATAGTTAATTGGAAATTAGTTTACCTAACTGTTTATTTAGGTTAATAGTAGAATAGTAGGTGTTAAAATATACGGTGTGAGAACCAAATTTTACAATGAGGCCTCAGTTGCTTCATACGACGAGCCGCCACTGCTTTACATAATAAATATAAACAGTACAAATGTAATACTGTATATTTTCACTATGCTTTTGAATTTGATCCATTATGTTATCTTGGATACCCGCCTGATCTGCCTAAATTTCTAGATAATGACCGCAAATAAGATAATGAGGGTCATGCCGACTTGCCCATTTTCTCCCGACCTTGCTCACGCGAAACACCCGACATTACGTCACCTTGCTCGTCAAGTCATCATGGTGACCGATTTGAGGCGCAACCGCGCCGTCGACTGCACCGTTCTATCGCCGGGTGTGCATCGTACACAGCACGCGCCTCCGGTATTGATTACCGCGACTCGGGCCGCATCCATTGAGAAGCGTCGTCGTCGTCGTCGTCAAGCGACTTGGCGTCCTAACGGGACGTCGGTACCTTACCGAAATAGAACTAAATCGTTTTGTTTCGTTTGGGAATTGGTATTCAGTTCGCCGGAGGCGATAAGTGAGTGTGCAGTCGACTCCTGCGGTATTTCGTTATCAGTTCGAGAGAGAAAAGTGAGTATACTTTCATATCCGCTAATTGGCTTTGGGCGTATATAAAAAGTACGGTTTCCAAAGAGGATTTGCATGTTTCAAGTCTGGCGTCACTTTTTGATAATGATAAATATGTCGCGTGTAACTGGATTTAACTGTCTCTCCCCAACGTATTGATCCCTTAGATTCTAAAGGGTGACTAAGCGCATTTGTTTTCCGTCTTCATCCACAATTCCAGTCACCAATTTTAGTGTTTAAGGACCATTTTAAACTCACCTTTAGAGTCTGTTACGCTTATCATTTCAGGCACACAAATCGTATTGAAGTTAATAAATACTTTTATTATCAAATTAATCTATATTATTCCATTCCATTTTTATAATACTTTGTGAAAAATATTCTAGGTTAAATAACATGCTCGTGCGTAATGCGGTTTAGATAGATCGACGCAGTTTTACTGCAATTAACTGAACACTCATAAGCATAATACTAAAAGCTCATATTCAGTCATAAAACATAGTGAAAACGTACAACTAAATTGCAATAACCTAACATTCGAAAACAAGTATTGCCCTTATACATTTGTTTTAATTAACAAATAAATAATATTTGTTAATAAACTAATGCAAAAAATTAAAGAGTCAAAAGAGTTTCTGAAAATTTTTCGTGATTTTTGACTGTATTTAGATGAAAAATAGTTGTATCGGGAATTAAAAAAAAAAACATTTTAAAACTCTAAGATTCTAGTTTTTAGATCTTTCGGTAGAAATTTTTTAGGAGCTACGATTATCATGCAATTCTAAGAAATAGTGCGACAAAAAAATTTTGCAAATTTGTCATTCACCTAAGTCATTGCACGGACTTGTCTATTCAGCTTCAATATACTTTTTTTTTAAATTTCGATACGATCATTTTTCATCGAAATATCGGACTTTCAATGGAAAAGGATCCTTTTGTCTTCAATCATCGATATCTCGGCAACGAATGGTCGTACAGAGAATTGAAGGGCAGTTTCGAAAACTGAAATAAATTTCCTTAGACATGCTGCCGCATGTCTAAATACAGTCTGTCAAAAATCACGGAAAAATTTCGGAAATTCTTTTGACCCTTTAATTTTTTGTATTAGCTTATTTAAAATGTAAAATAATATCTTATTCATTCATGTGTCTAGGCAAAAAAAGTATGTCGTGCACTATTAAAAACACAAGAAAAGCTAGGTTAGTGACCGAATACGATAGGTCAAGATTCACTCAGCGGTTAGGAGCAGTCCTAAAAGTTGTTTAAATAATGATTTGAATTTTTTTACTCTACTCATTTTTCACTATCTTCCCTTAAAATTAATG
>NW_019418744.1:11447-11771 GCF_000390285.2 Anoplophora glabripennis | reverse complement strand
GTATAGGATGAGGTGTACTTCTAAAAAAACTTTGTGTGACCTGGTTGTACTAAATTGTAGCAGGTATCTAAAATTTAATCCCCGACAATCCATCTTTGTCTATGCCGCTTCAATTTCTCGGTCAATTTCTCTTATAAGTAAACAATATAAAAACAGTATGTCAAAACATGAGGCTACTTTAAGTATCATAACCGGGTTAAGAGGGTTTTTAGTAATTCAAATAAAATTAATCAATATTATTATCAAAATATTTATTTAAATTTAATGAATAGACTTTTATTCCACACAAAAATATATGTATTTTGAAAATTCAAATTATGGTGA
>NW_019418744.1:0-11143 GCF_000390285.2 Anoplophora glabripennis | reverse complement strand
AATTATGGGCCGTCTTACGAGAGTTGAAAATTTGCTTCTACTGATTTTTGGCAAATCGTTGTCCTCTGAAAGTTCACTTAAAATTTTGTTTAGCGTTGGTATTTCTTTTTTAAAATAAAATGAGTGTACTTTTCTGCGAATGACATTTTTGAAGAAATCATCTATAACGACTTTTGACCTCCCTGTAGATGATTTTGGGGGATTTACAGTATCTTGTTCATGTTTGTTTCCTTTAAAAGTCTGTAGATAGTCGATTTTCCAATCCCTGTCATTTTTGTTAGCATTAGTGTTACCCGATAATTATCTGAAACGAAATATTACCACGCCCATGGCCGGTTCTTATTTCGGGGTTTTATTACTCTCTTTCATTTCCAAACAGACTATAGGCGATAAGAGAGAGATAAGGGGTGATAAAGCTGTTGGTACACTTTAACGCCTAGTCATGGATAAAATGATTTTATAGTGTTGACGTTAAAAGTAACGTATCGAACATGCACCCGAACAACCTTCCGCTTTCAGCAACCACAAACTGAAACCTGCGAAGTAAATCGGTCGTGTTTTTTACATTCCGAGCAATTTAATGTCGGGATCCGCCCCTGAACTTCCAATTTAGGGCAAATCTCTCCGCGTTACCCATTCATATCGGGAACGCGGCAAATCCCAGATTAAAAGAACAATATCGGACTATCGATGGTACGGCGTCCCCGTGCGCCGCCGAGTCGCACGTGCGTTCCACCTCGGGTCGCGTATTCGCGGCGCGCAACCCTTCCCAGGGGGTGCACTATCGCGCCGCGCGCTGAATTGTTGAACAATTTAATCTCGGGTTTATGCGCTCCACGATAATTGCATGCAATCACTGCTTCGGCGAGAGATTGCCGGTAATTAGGTCTCTTACTTTTCGGCTTTATGGAGAATAAAACGGACTTAAAAGTTGGAGTTTACAGTCGTCTCCTTAAAATGTACCAGTAATAATTGCGGCGATAACATTCGGCGGGTCTTCAGTTATTCTCGTATTAAAATTGCTTTTAAAAAGAAGAGACGTTCGGCTGGGGCATTTTCCGCGGATCTTTCGATTTTTAAAAATAACGCAAGTACATAAATACATAATACAGAATAATTTTTCATATTTAATCAAAACTAACTAAAATTACATTGTTTTTGGCCAAATTATCCATATAGGAGGAACATAATCAGCGCCCTCTATCGGTGGGAGATGTTTTCTTCCTAAAATATATGTCTAGTGAAATTTACAATTTGATTAGGGCTACTGTTTTGAGAGTATCGTGAGTATTCCTTTTTTTTTAAATGTTTACTTTGACATAAAAAGAACAAAATTGCACCAGTTAAGTTTTCTCATTTATATTTTAACACCCTGTATAACAAGTACAATACTTTTATTAACCTATTTCTTAATTAATTACATTGCTTTTATTAGATATTTCGGTTCTATACGTAAAATGTTGATGTCAAAGACAAAAATTATGATTTTTTAATTGATTATACAGGATGTGGCGTGTATAATCTATAAAAATTAAACTACAGCTTCCTGATACTAGTAATACTAAAAGAAGGTTAGGTTACATTGTCAAAAAATTTGTGCAGTCAGCTGATTTTGTATTTGGATTGAATTCATTATTCACTTAATTATTAAATATACAAACTAGTTTTACAATGAACCGAGAAAACAATGCATTTACTGTTTCCGAACGTGTCGAAATGGTATTAGTGTATCGTGCAGACGGAGAAAATGCGCTCGCGGCGAGTAGGTTATACCGGGAACGATGGCCACAATGTCACCCCTAATCTGCAAATACAATCCTCTAGTGCGTTCAGCGGCTGCGAGATACGCGAAATGGTATTCCTCGAGGAGAGAAGGTCAGTAATTGAACCTTAACGTTGAAGATGCAGTGTTGAAAAATCTTGACAAAAACCCCACAATTAGTACTCGACGACTCGCACAGCAAGTAGGAACCTCATCTCGTACCGTACACCGCATCTTAAGGCGCCAGCTGTTGCACCCCTATCATCTGCAACCAGTTCAACAGATTTTACTCCCGGATTGTGATCAACAAATGCGTTTTTGTAGATGGTTTTTACGGCAATGTGCCAATCAAGTAGACTTTCCTGCATATGTTTGTATAACAGATGAGGCGACATTTACCCGTGGTGAAGTGAATTTCCAGAATATGCTCATATGGGCCGATGAAAATCCTCACGCGATTAGGGAAACTCATTTTCAACATCGGTTCTCGTTAAATGTTTAGGCGATGTATTTGTGGGTCCTTATTTCTTTGAAGGGCGACTAAATGGACCAACATATGCTGACTTTTTGGAGAACTGGTTGCCTGAATTATTGGACGATGTGGCATTACAAGTTCGGGCACGCATGTTTTATCTTCAAGATGGGTTCCACACAGTACTCGAGAAGTAACGAATGAAATGTTTCCTCAGCGATGGATTGGACGGTTTGGTCCTGTGCCGTGGCCACCTCGGTCATCCGATCTAACTCCAATGGACTTTTATCTTCGGAGTCACTTGAAGTCATTGGTTTACAATACTCCAATTGCTATGGTGGAAGAATTGTGAAACCGTATACTTGAGACTGCTGACACAATTAAGGGAATACCTGGAATTTGGGAAAATATTCGCCAAAATTGGGTGCGTCTGTGCCATGCCTGTATCCGCGCTAATGGGGATCAATTTCAACATTTTCTCTAGAAATAGTAAGTTTTATTTCATTTTGTTTCATATTTTAATGGAGTTTGTTTAGTGCTCGCAGTTGGCAACTACAGATGCCACCTACGGCTGTGGTCTTGTTTGCGAACTCTTGCAGTAATAACAATCCATTTAAGATAGTAATTACTACTAATTATTATAATAAGAAAATATCAGTTTTTTCTATTTTTCTAAATTTGTACTTTTGCATTGAAAAAACAGAACCGTTCCAGAGAAAATATTTTGATTCGTAATTGAACTTTAATTTTCGAAAAAAAAACGCAAAAATATAATTTTTTCGTATAAGATTTTTCTAATACAAATATCGTTAGGAAGCTGTAGTTTAATTGTTATAGATTATACACGCCACACTCTGTATAGCGAATATTTTAATCACTTTTTCGTAAAAACCGTAAAACGACTTTACAGACGTATTATAAATGGTAATAAATCCTAGGTTTTTACAGTTTCCTGAAAAATTCGAATGGGCTTCCCTCTCTACAGAACCTACATTTACTAAAAGATCCGGGTGCATTTTTTGTGATGAATAACTTAACAGTTTACGTAATAATTTCAAATTTTTATGCGATTGGATTTACGTATACAATCCTCTCCAAAATTTATTGTATTTTCGTTTCCAAGAAATAAAACTGAAGGTCTTTCTATATCCTTAATAAAAATTAATTCAAATATCATCAAGAACTAACCGTATCATAAAACCAGGCTACATTCAAAATATTTTAGAATCCTGTCAAGAATGAAAGTATGTTATTGAAGTTTTTGCCTTCATCGCGCACGAGATCTTTCTGCAAGTTCTTTAACAGGTAATATATATGCAGTCTGCTAAAAATAGGTAAAAAATTCTGTGAATCTACTTATCATAAATATTTTTAATAATTAATATTAATTATGTGGAGTTTTGTACAGACTGATATGCGTAAAGAGCTAGAAGCAATAATTATGACAAGAAAGTGAATGAATATGTTATTAGCTGGTATTTTTGGACCATAAATGATTTTGTAGACATCTTTTTTGCTATTTCCACACAAATTTTATGACGGTTTATCTAGCACTCAAATCCACTTCTGTGTTTGATATTCCTTTATTGTACAATAAGGTTCAATTACAATAAGAAAATTCAACAGCTTTCATGAATAAACCAGTTTTGAGTTAAAATTTCATCTTGTTCTCTTTTACTTGATTCAATGTTTTCTTCATATTATTGAAAAGCCACTCTCTTGTAATTCTTTCTTTCAAACTAGCCCAGTTTAACTATTAACATTTTATTTGCAAATACAGTTTAGATTGTACTGCGTTCATTACAATGCAGGCAACCTATCACCTTGCAAACGTTCCGTACGTGACGTTATATTTAAATTTTAGCTAAATCTATAGCAAAATGTAAATGGTGCGTCTTATACAGTATAGGAAAACCTTGTGCGTAGAATTATTCATGTATGTCGTCATCTACCAAGACAATTTCTATTTGGACGGGCAAATGAGAAAGGAAGGCCCATCTGTTTTTGGGCAGCTCAGCTCCCTGGTAGTATGCAAGGTGAATATTGCAGTGAGCTTTGGATATCATTACGCCAAAGTGCCATGTTGTAAATCTTTTCCGAATGAGACAAAACCAAGACGCAGAAGGAACATTTTGTGACGAAAATCTTGATATTGTTAAATGAAAAATATTGTTATCAACTTCTTCATTTTCTTTATTTGTTGTATAAATTGTAAAGATTATCTGGTAATCCAGTATAATCAGTAGAAAATTCAAGAACAACTTAAGGTCGTCCGCACAGAGTAAATAATGGCATTAGTTAGATCATTATTATTAATAAACATTACCAACAACAGTGACCCCAGGATTGATCCTTGCAGAACCCCCGAAGTTTGGTGGAATTGACATTACTAAAATAGATTTAAACAAAGATAACAGAGTAGATATATAACTCCAATTTCAGTCAGTAAATTGTGAGCAAGCCTATCGAATACGATAGAAAAATCAACCTGACCTCTCGTATCCAAAGTTTCAGAAATATTTGTGGATATTCCTTGCATTTAATTCAGAATTAAATATGGTTTTTAAAGGTTTTTACAAAAATTGCTTTATTGTCTAGGTACTATAAAAATGCAGGAATTAAATCAGGTCTCGTTGTAAAATTACCTTTTATTTTCTAAGTTGCAAGTATTATGTCATTTTCAGTAACCTGGAAAATAAAATGAGTACAGGGTGATCGATTTAACTGGAGAAATGAGTTTTTCTGGGAAACGGCTACGAAAAATAAATTATTTTAGAAACTATTACATTTCTGATTACTTTTACTTGAACGTAGGGTCAAGATACAGAAATTATCTTTACGACGCTAGCGTCGCGGCGTTTCAAAACTTTTTTTAGCAACATATATTTTTTAATATGTCACGATAAAGATCCCTTAATTTTGAATATTTTTCCTATATAATATTTTTTTATGTTCCCATTATTTAAAAAGTTGTTGTCGTTTCCCAAATCGTACTTTGTTAATAAGACATCATCATAAAACTATATAAACCTATTAAATGACACTATAATTTAATGCTGTAATTCTCCAATGCAACTAAACAGTGAAAAACAATTGAAAAAATATTTATCTGTTGTGATAGTTTTTGCCACACATTTCTAATAAATGTAGTAAATTCTATTCGTTGAACTTTATTATTTTTTGAATAAATGCAAGCAGGTTAGACAAAGAACAGTATTTGTTTTCATATGATATATTGTCAATGAGAAGTGTCAGAATTTTGAAGGTTTTAATAATTATTATAGAGTTTATAGAATTAATTTTTGAAGTGTTGTGATCATTTATTCGTAGTAGTTACGGAAAAGTAGCAGTAATAAAATGTTTTCCGATGACGAAAAAGTGGACATGCTGTTAATTTTTGGAGAAGTCCAGAAAATGCATTACGGGCAAGAAGATTATACCCACTGAGATATCCCGAAAGAAATCTTTCAAATCATCAAATATTTACCAAATTGGAAAATGTTCTCCGTCAGAATAAGAAATCATTTTTAGTTAACAGTTTAAGACAAAAAATAGCAACCGCTGATCAAAATGTGGCAATTATAATAAACTATTTTGAAAATCATCCTGAAGCATCGATTAGAAAGGCTTCGAGAGAGTTAAATTTGACATATAATGCAAATCAAAGAGTTTTAAAAATTAACAAATTTCACCATTATAAAATACATAGCAACAGTTAAATCCTGGAGATTTTGAACTTCGAAAAAATTTTATTTCTCAGTTCTTAGTTGCATTAGATGATGATCCTAATGTGTATAACCACATTTTGTGGACAGACGAAAGTCATTTTATCAGTCATGGCATTTCAAACCGGAAAAATACTCATCATTGGTCGGACGAAAACCCACATAGTATTAGAGAAGTTCAAAGGCTTTCAGTGTCATTGTATGGTGTGGAATTGTAGGGTGCCATTTAATAGGTCCATATTTTTATGATGGTGTCTTAACGGGACAAAGGTATTGCAATTTTCTTGCAAATGAAATTCCAATTCTTATAGAAAATGTGCCACTTCAAATTAGGAGACACCTGTGGTTTCAACTGGACGGAAAGCCTTACCAAATGCTGTAGTTGTTCAAAACTATTTAAATTTGCACTTTGAAAATAAGTGGATAGGTACTAATCACCCTTTACAATTTGCTCCGAGAGCCCCAGATCTAACCGCTCTTGATTTATTCTTATGGGGAGCCCTAAAAAATATTGTGTATAAAACTAAAACAAACAGTATTGATCATTTGAAGCAGAAAATGACTGTTGCTTGTGCTGAAATACGTGGCAATATTTTAAAAAAAGTAACGTCCAGTGAACTAAGAAAATGTTACGAATTGTGTTTAAATAACACAATGTGGTCACATTGAACACCTATTAAAACATTAAGTTTTATGTGTTTATTTATTTTTATGTTTATTTATTTCAGTTGATATTCTTTATATTGTTATGGTCTCCCTTATATGATAGGTGGGTTTGTAATTCTTACAAATTAATGTAATTGTTGTATACACAGTTGTATTATAAAATTGTTTATAGTAAATACGTTTTTTTTTGTAAATAGAACCATAGTTATTGATATATTGAACCAGCAAGCGCATTGGAAAAGATCTAAATCGGTGACTACGTCGTTGCAATAATAATTATGAGATAGAGAGATTCACTAGATAATTGCCCGTAACTTTTTAAATAATGGGAACATAAAAAAATGTTATATAGAAAAAATATTCATATTAAAAAATGTATGTTGCTAATTTCTGTATTTCTGTCCTAACTTCTAGTAAAAGTAAGCAAAAATGAAATAGTTTATTTTTCTCGGCCGTTTCCCAGAAAAACTCATTTCTTCGGTTAAATCGATCACTCTGTACAGAGGATTAGGTGGAAGCTATTATGACTGTGATTAGGTAAAAATGAGTCCGAAAAAATAATTGGCAAAAGCATTGACAATATCGGAAGGATTATTTATCTGACTACCATGATGAATCATACAGGATGGAAATGAGATAGAATTAGATTAGACCAAAATCTTTTAGGATTTGAGGACAGATCATTTTCAATTTATGTAAGGTTTTTTATGTCCGGTAGTACTTTTCCACAGACCAAATCGGTTCCTTAAGCTCTTGACATTGTTCGTACTATAATTTCAAGTTAGTCACGCATACCAAAGAAAGCAAATCGTTAATTAACATATAGTAAGTTTTCAGCAGACAATTACGGATAGTTGTACGGTTGATTACAAGTAATGGGCAATACGATATGCAGCGTTGTTTTGGATTCAACCGCGAAGGTCCAGCCTACTGGGTGTACCAAATTTTAGTGTATAGAAAAACACAATTTTGAGCACCTTTTGAGGCAAAACTATGAAACGAAATAAAGCAAGAGTTATACATCTTTCAATGTACATAAAAATTATCCTGACGGATTGGTGGAAGATAAGATAGTCCACATTTGTTTTTTGTACACAGAAATAAGATAAGCTTTTAATATATTACTCATTCGCGCATTGTATAGTGACAATTCTTCTCGGGTCTATTTAAACACAATTTAAATTTGATATGAAACATGAGGATAACCTTAATAGAGCCAAACCATTATTAGAAAGGTTGTTCTCTACATTTTTCACCATCACTTTTATCTGTATTAAGAAAATTAACGCCCTGTTTTTGGGACACGCTGTATGCGTTTTATTAAAGGAGACGGCAGGTAATTTGACCGAGCTGTCTTGCAATTTTGAGCCGGGAACATAAAATATTTTATTATGTGATATATGCAAGAAAGACTTAAAAAGTTAATAATCGTACGTATGACTGGGTTTTTAATAAATATAACGGCATGGTTTTTGTTGCTGTTTCAGTCTTTGTCTTCGAATGAGAGAAATTCAAAGGAAACAATTTTTTTAAAGAAGTAGAGGCTTTGAAAGAAAGTCAAAAAACATTGATTTACCAAAAGATTACTTTTGTAGCTACGAGTGTACGTGGAAAACATAAACGCTTTTGGATTTTAGTAATTGATAATACTATGAAAACTTTATTTATACAGTGCGTGCATTTTCACTTTTTACTTTGATAATTATGCAAAATAATGTGGGTTAGTTTAACAAGTTATATCTCGGAAAGCTCGAGTTTTCGAGATTCAAGGCGCTAAATCTGAATTTTTTGTTTGTGCTTGTGTTTTTTTATAGCTCATGAACGAATTGAGAAATCATCGTTAACTTTTGAGGGCTCTTCCTGCCATCATGGCTGTTAATTGATGCTAGAATGATGATAATGGGTACTTCCATTGGGTACCATTTTCTAAGGTACCTCTGAACTAAAATAACTTATTTTTTCCACTTTGGCCACTTCTAAGTAGTAACTAAAATCAATTCTTGATTACAACTAAGTACCTAAAAGGTCAAACTGCGCGTCGGTGTTTGTTTATACATAGCTTTATGTCCTTCCAATATGTAATAGTAATAATGAATACACAGTATGTTCTCATTCTCACTTATTTTGGTTCTCCTGACTAAGAATTTTGTTGATAAACTCATATTTCTTTTTATTAGAATCAAAATTAGAAACCAAAATAATTTCCCTATGAATTNTTTTAAATAATGGGAACATAAAAAAATGTTATATAGAAAAAATATTCATATTAACAAATGTATGTTGCTAATTTCTGTATTTCTGCCCTAACTTCTAGTAAAAGTAAGCAAAAATGAAATAGTTTATTTTTCTCGGCCGTTTCCCAGAAAAACTCATTTCTTCGGTTAAATTGATCACTGTACAGAAGATTAGGTGGAAGCTATTATGACTGTGATTAGGTAAAAATGAGTCCGAAAATAATTGGCAAAAGCATTGACAATATCAGAAGGATTATTATTTATCTGACTACCATTATGAATCATCAGGATGGAAATGAGGTAGCATTAGCTAAGACCAAAATCTTTTAGGATTTGAGAACAGATAATTTTCAATTTATGTAAGATTTTGTATGTCCGGTAATACTTTTCCACAGACCAAATCGGTTCCTTAAGCTCTTGACATTGTTCGTACTATAATTTCAAGTTAGTCACGCATACCAAAGAAAGCAAATCGTTAATTAACATATAGTAAGTTTTCAGCAGACAATTACGGATAGTTGTACGGTTGATTACAAGTAATGGGCAATACGATATGCAGCGTTGTTTTGGATTCAACCGCGAAGGTCCAGCCTACTGGGTGTACCAAATTTTAGTGTATAGAAAAACACAATTTTGAGCACCTTTTGAGGCAAAACTATGAAACGAAATAAAGCAAGAGTTATACATCTTTCAATGTACATAAAAATTATCCTGACGGATTGGTGGAAGATAAGATAGTCCACATTTGTTTTTTGTACACAGAAATAAGATAAGCTTTTAATATATTACTCATTCGCGCATTGTATAGTGACAATTCTTCTCGGGTCTATTTAAACACAATTTAAATTTGATATGAAACATGAGGATAACCTTAATAGAGCCAAACCATTATTAGAAAGGTTGTTCTCTACATTTTTCACCATCACTTTTATCTGTATTAAGAAAATTAACGCCCTGTTTTTGGGACACGCTGTATGCGTTTTATTAAAGGAGACGGCAGGTAATTTGACCGAGCTGTCTTGCAATTTTGAGCCGGGAACATAAAATATTTTATTATGTGATATATGCAAGAAAGACTTAAAAAGTTAATAATCGTACGTATGACTGGGTTTTTAATAAATATAACGGCATGGTTTTTGTTGCTGTTTCAGTCTTTGTCTTCGAATGAGAGAAATTCAAAGGAAACAATTTTTTTAAAGAAGTAGAGGCTTTGAAAGAAAGTCAAAAAACATTGATTTACCAAAAGATTACTTTTGTAGCTACGAGTGTACGTGGAAAACATAAACGCTTTTGGATTTTAGTAATTGATAATACTATGAAAACTTTATTTATACAGTGCGTGCATTTTCACTTTTTACTTTGATAATTATGCAAAATAATGTGGGTTAGTTTAACAAGTTATATCTCGGAAAGCTCGAGTTTTCGAGATTCAAGGCGCTAAATCTGAATTTTTTGTTTGTGCTTGTGTTTTTTTATAGCTCATGAACGAATTGAGAAATCATCGTTAACTTTTGAGGGCTCTTCCTGCCATCATGGCTGTTAATTGATGCTAGAATGATGATAATGGGTACTTCCATTGGGTACCATTTTCTAAGGTACCTCTGAACTAAAATAACTTATTTTTTCCACTTTGGCCACTTCTAAGTAGTAACTAAAATCAATTCTTGATTACAACTAAGTACCTAAAAGGTCAAACTGCGCGTCGGTGTTTGTTTAAACATAGCTTTATGTCCTTCCAATATGTAATAGTAATAATGAATACACAGTATGTTCTCATTCTCACTTATTTTGGTTCTCCTGACTAAGAATTTTGTTGATAAACTCATATTTCTTTTTATTAGAATCAAAATTAGAAACCAAAATAATTTCTGTTTTCAAAAATCACTTGCATCCCTCAATTTTTTTCGAAAATTGATAATAACTTGAAAACTGTCACATTTTCGTCTATATGAAATAAGTCTAGAATTTACCGTAGAATTAAAAAATGCAAAAATATACAGTGTTCCATTTGAAATATGTAACAGAGTTGATGATGACTTCCTGTATAACCGGAAGTACGAGAAAGTTGACACTATTTTCATTGAATGGATCTTTTTGATAAACGCCTGTATACAAATTTTCAAATTTCAATTCTGACTACTTTCTGAGATAATCCTACTGGGCCCTCTTCGTGATACACCCTGTATAGTAATACTAGTACAGATCTAATGTTATAGTCCAACAGGAATTAAAAAAAATGTGATGTTTTGCCACTATTTAAACTAAGTCTAGACTAATTTTGAAG
>NW_019418743.1:0-11661 GCF_000390285.2 Anoplophora glabripennis | reverse complement strand
CGAAGAGTGTTCGTTGAATGGATTATATGGAACAACAAATGGATGATGATTTTTCGAACAAAATCATCTTTAGCGATGAGGCTCATTTTAATCTTGATGACTTCGTTAATCGACAAAATTGACGCATTTTGGGTTGAGAAAATACACGACTGATTGTTGAGAAACAAATGCATCCACAACGTATCACTGTTTGGTGCAGATTTTGAACTCGAGGTATCATCGGACCATTCTTCTTCGAAAATGCGACTGGTCAGGCAATAACAGTTAATAGTTCTCGCTATTGCGACTTGATAATCCAGTTTTTTGTGCCTAAATTTGAAGATATGGATGTAAACGACATGTGGCTTCAACAAGACGGTGTCACATGCCATTAGAGACCGACCGATTAATCGGCTTCGGCCACATTCGACCATTATTTAAACCTTCGGCTAAGATTCGGCTTCGGCCAAAATTAAGCCGAACTTTCCGCCGAAGCCGAAGGTACCGTTTGGGACGCCGCTGGACTTAACAAATCTAATCAAATTAGGGTTAAATTAGTCCCTTAACACTACAAATAACACTGCCAAATTACAACAAAATTGGGTAAAGGGTGTTTAAGATATTTATGAAATAACATTTTTTTTATAAAAGATTAACACCCTGTATCTTGAAAACGAAGCATCTGCGGACCAATGTTTATATGAACTTTTTGTATTAAAATCACTCAAATAATCGTCTGTTGAATTTATTCTACATACTTAATTAACACCCCATCTATATTATATTTCCAAAACATTATTCATTTATTTTTTAACCTACTTTTATGTTATTATATCATATTTTTATTATTAATTAAAATTTTCAAGTTAATAAAAATATCTTCGGCATCGGCTTCGGACGAAGGTGAGCTATAAACCGAAGTTCAGCTTCGGCTTCAGTTTCGGCCAAAAAAATCAGATTCGGTCGGTATCTACTCTCTACTTGCCATGCAGCGCGAGAAACAATTCAATTACAGCATGGGTCATTTCCTGGTTGTATATTTTCCCTTTTTGATGATCAGAATTAGCCGCCCTCATGTTTATGCAATTTAACGCCATTGGACTTTTTTCTTTGTGGTTTTTTGAAATTTAAGGTTTATGCCAACAAGCCCACGACAATCATCATCTTGACGGAGAAAAGTGAGCGCTTTATCAACGAAATTCAGTCGCATTTATGCAAAACGATGATGGAAAATTTCGACAAAAAAGTGCATATGTGCCAGCAAAGCGTGGGGCCATTTACTAGATATGCTATTCCATACGTAACCCTACGCTGAATACTTTATAAATTAATTAAAAATTTGAAGTTTTAAATAATTACAAACCGATGTTTTCTATGAAAATTGCTTCTTGCCTGAATTTACACCTTTTAGTTATAGACGATACAAAATTCTTCTCTATGCACACTAATTTTTTTATGTATGTAACTGAATACCTAATAGAATAAACTAATGTAATTAAAAATGTGTATGTTAAAGTGACATAATTAAGTCTATTGTTTGCTTTGCGTATTTAATAATCTCGAGAGGCTAACATGTGGAGACTAATTATTTATTATATATTTTTATTTATACGTAAATCCAAAACATTGGTGCTCTTGACTTTGCTTGTTGACACTTCCTTTATTACACGTAAAGGTTAATGAACCTCATTTAACCATAATAATACAACTACTTAATATATAATTAGAAATGGGATTTCATTCCCCAATTATCGATAGTAATATAGGAACGAGTGAGTGTACAGGGTGTTTCACTAATAATGGGTCACAGTTTAATAGCAAATTCCAGAAGTCAAGGTGAAGCAAAATAGCCATGCAAACATGTATGTCTCAGTCAAATGCTTTTTAATTTACAATGACTCGGTGTAAAAAAAAAATAATTTTGACAATATTTTGAAAACTGCAGCTAAAAATTTCAATAAATGTTTAAGATAAGAGTTGCAGAAATAGTAATCGTGAGGAATTCTAAAAATAAGCTTGAATATGACCCCAACATTTTGTACTCTTCCCAAATCTACAATTTGAACAAAAAATTGAGAAAATTTAATTTTCAATAAAGGTGCTATTTATATACTTGTTAAAAATCGGAGTGCTCAATAGTGCTTGAAATAAAATCGATTTTTTTCTCTCAACATGCATCAATTTTAAATAAAATTTGAAATATGAAGCAAATTAATTTTGAGAAGACAGAAATTCTATATTTTATTACCAATTCAATTAATAAGTTTCTAGAAGTTGGTACTTTACAGACCATAATACGTGTATACTTCTCTATGTATTTCTGGCAGTTTATGTAAGTCGATTTTTTTCTTTTTCTTCATTTCATTTATTTGGTTACGCATATTTAGGGCAAAAAGAAACTATTTCGCTCATATTCAGTTTTTAACCTAAAGCAGCTAGTTTCCATTTCGATTTGGTACTTATTTAGAGTTATTACTTAATATTGTTGAAAATCTCACACTAAAAATTATATCTATCAACTAAAATTTTCTATGTAATCAGTGTAATTTAGTTCAGTAAATCCTAATAAAACAGCAAGATCTTTTAAAACACGTTTAACCTAACTGGTTGTTTTAATTTCAGAAATTTCTCAAAAAAAACATATCCGATTCTTAATAAAACACTCTCTGTGTTCATTAAGTATTAAGTATTTACTCTACTGAATCGAATATGTAAAAGATATTGTATACATATGTCACCTTTGCAATTGAGTCATTGTCAGAATATTTTTTCAGAAATTATTAAAAAACCAGTTAAAAATTAGTGATTTTAAGAAATGGTAGGGTAAGGATGAATATCAGATTTTCAGCCTGTCTGGAAAAGTTTTTAGAACCTCAATTTGTCCCTGAAAAATGAAGATAAGGTAAAGTAATTTAAGCAAATAATGTCGGATTGTGGATATATCAAGTGACCTGAACTTACTTCTGATCATCTCAATCCCATCTTTGTATCATTTAATGCACTGTATGACTGCATTCTACATGTCAATTGTCACGTAGAAACGAATTGCGCATCTTTTTAGACAAACTTGGTTTCATGTATTAAGCATATGACTGCATTAAATACCAAATGGTTTGTTTATATAGCGACTTCTAAAAGAGAATAAAGTTACTACATATCTCTTCATTTAATTCACAAGTAGTAAAAATAATTAAATAACAGGAATTGTTGATACATTTTTTACAAGAGTGCTTATAGAAATTTTATTTAACTGTTTGACAAATCTTCTTGCTTCACAAAGACATTTAGTCTATCTGCCCATAAGATAGGGGATGCTCTTTACAAAATAGTTTTGATGAGACTTTTAACCGACTTTTCACTGCCTTAATTGCCTTATTATTATCTGTAACGTTCTGACCCTGCAAACGTTTTTTGTAAAAATATTGCAGCACCTCAAAATGTGTGTATATTTATATGAATGGTAATATGGAAACTGCCGTTGTTATGCGGTAACAATACTCGTTTGAGTGAAGTTCATGGCATTTTGATCTTATGTCCCTGTATCTAATACTAGTCACAATTCCACCTTCTCCTTGGAAGTTTACCAATATAGGACCTCTGGCAATCCAAAATATAGGTAATCAGCGTAACTTTCCTAACAAAAATATGAGTGAGTTTTGTCGGTACTATAACAAAATGTAAGATGAAGCAATGATTATTTGTTACTTTCTGGTTATAAAGATGTATTTATGCATTGAACATTTTAAAAGGACATTTGTGGAGTTGTTTGTTTAGATATAATAAAGGCAATCTGCATTAAAGAGTATTTAAGGAGAATCTGTAAGTATGTAAATAAGGTACTAGAACATGGGAGGGAGGCAGTATCGAAAAATATGGACAAGTTATCACTTCGCGAGATCGGTATATAAATCAAACCGTAATTCTTTGGTTTGACCATAATTCGCATAATTTATGGGCAATTTGCTCGCTGAACGTTGTGGAAAAACGCCTAAAAACACAGCAATTGTCAATGTGGTTCCTTTACGGTTTGGTAACCTATATTCTACAAAATAACACCTCAATCCATAGAATTGAATAATACACACCGGGTGTACCGAAAACTGCGATCATAGAAAAGCCACAAATTACTGAGGTAAAAACAATTAAACTGAAATCAACTTACCTTAGTCTAAAAATGCCTTGTTACTTTCGAAATGGTTTTCCATTAGTACCTTTGAACCGATTAGGTATCCGAATTAAATTTGGTACACGTTAAAAGAACATAGGAAGCAATGAATATAATCTTCAAAATTTTCATTCCCTACACCAGTAGCGTATCGGGAAAGTGTGACCCCTTTTTTAATATTTCCGCACCTACGTTGTCATCTAATGCCATCATTCTCTCAGGAATTGCCTATAATATAGAGAGGACCGACACTTTTACTGAGATCATCCTAACCACAACCTATCCATAACCTTCGGTGTTTCGTCTTCTGTTCGTCAGCAAAGAGGCAAGGTATTCAGTAAATTCCTGGAAATATGTGAATTTATTTTACATTTTCCCCACTTTTGTGCACCCTTAGGATGGTATGATTTCTGAAGTCATTCAACTGAGCCTGAATGCACTAACATAGTTAGTGAACTGCTAGATATTAAGGTCGACGTTCGATCTCATTATTTGATGGGTCTGCAAAGGTCCTGTAGCGAAGTCCGCTTTGGATTTGGACAATTGGCCTATTGGATTTTGCCCACTTCTGAATTGTAGCCGACGAGAACAACGATATAGTCTGACGTGGTACTGTGGTTTTATATTGCGGTTCCTCAGTTCGAATTTTGCACTTGTCGAAGTCGAAGATTTTATTTTCCGAAATCCAAAACTGGGGTGATTTTTTCTATATCTGCAGCGCGTTGTCGTCGCCTGCTCTGCCGACAGCGGTATGTCTGCCGCGGCTCTGGTATTTTGAAACTTTTTTCGCGCCGTACCTTCTGATTCTCGTGGAGGAAAGTTTGAAACCCTTCGATCATGGGTCACACCTTTGATTGCAATTAACCGTGTGTGGAATGGCAGGAGATGACTTCGGTGTTCCGATTGGCAAGTTCAACGAAAATTTGAAATCCTTTCGTAACTTGGAATACGACAGGACCTTTTGAGTAAAACGAACTAGAATTTTTGAATTCGATAAAAAAGATAATAAATTGATCAGTTTATCTGAGAAACAAAAAAATTTAGCAATGTTTGAACGATTATTTTGTCCTTTATGAAAATGAATCGATTTTTATAATTAATCAATAGAGTTGATCCTGATATCTTATCGATTCTCAGATATTAATGAAAAGCCATTTCAAAAATGAGATTTTAACATCTTACAACATTTAAACTAAGCGTTTTTGGTACTAAGTGAATATAAACTGAATTGGTTTTGCCTCAGAAATCTGTGCTTGCTGCATAAACCAGTGTTTTCTGGGATACCCTGTATTTCATTCTATGTATTCTATGTTTCTATTATTGCATTTTGCTGAATAGCATAATTTGTTCAACAACTTTTTAAGTATGCTAATAATATTGAAGCTAGTTCCCAACCTGGTAACACTTGAAAGGG
The DNA here is from genome assembly GCF_000390285.2 of Anoplophora glabripennis. Taxonomy (NCBI): domain Eukaryota; kingdom Metazoa; phylum Arthropoda; class Insecta; order Coleoptera; family Cerambycidae; genus Anoplophora; species Anoplophora glabripennis. The sequence goes on along the minus strand of NW_019418743.1, from coordinate 6,103 downwards.
AAATGTAAAACTAACTGCAATTCAAGTTGAAAAATCATCAAACATTCACAAGGCACTTAAATATAGCAAAATAGCAAATAACTGCCTGTATTAATGCAAAAATATTAACAAAAATTAAAAAATCAGTTGTGGTTCAAGATCAACAACCCATATCAACAAAAAGATAAATAAATTGCACTAGTCAAAAAAACTTTTCTAGCCTAAATAAACCTTGAAAACTAATTTCTTTAAATCAGCTTATGTTGCGGATGCTATAAATATGACCCATATTGACGAAATGTATTGTGAAGGTATTAATAATGTTTTAATGATACGGAATTTGATGATGATATTTTAAACTGTCAAAAAAAATTAAAACCTAAGATGACAATGGGACCGGATAACGTTCCAGCCTTTTTAATTCGTGACTGTGCGTATATTTTTGTCACACCATTAAGAACAATTTTTAACTTAATTATGACTAGCAACAAGATACCTGATGTTTGGAAATTATCGCGTGTCCTATTTTTTAAAATGAAGATGTTAATAATGTCTGTGATTATCGCCCTATTTCTAACATAAATAATTTTAGTAAAGTATTTGAATTTTTTCTTTGTGAAGAATACTATCTGTTACAACCAGCATGGCTTTATGCGAGGTCGATCCACTACAACAAACTTAGCATGCTTTACACAATATCTATCTGAGGCTTTAATGCGTTAATCTACAGGAAAACCTTGATAGACTTAACCTTTGGTGTGAATCTAATGGACTACCACTAACACTAAACCCGTGTCTGTGAAACGCACGAAATAATTTTGGAAGGGCGAGATCAGAAACGCCTCCTGAACATCTTCCATATAGTCTAGACTTATTCTCACGTATATTTGTTTGAGTTGTTGGAGGATGCGTTTCTACCAAAATTGGATAATCAGAATCCTCGATGTCTTAGAAAAAACATTTCCCTCTCAGCAAGTCATGTAAAAATATGGAATAATATGAAGACGTATTAGTTTTGTATTATAATTTTCGAAAAAAATAATGTACTTATTTCTATTTTAGTATTTTTATAAAAAAAATTAGAATGAAAAAATCCAGTTTACATTTTACAAGCTCACATTCACGTTTATTATGTGCAGAGTCTATAGGTTAACCTTAGTCAATCGTCATCAACATTTACTTATTACCGTTCTGCAAATCAATATTTTAGTTTTTATATTCCTTTTATGTACTACGTAATAGTTGCAGTATAATTAAATCCTGCAGGTCCATATAGAACATTAAACAGCAATATAAACTATTTTATTTAAAAAGCAGTAGAAACGTGTTAAACAATTTTTTTCCGACTAATGTAAAATTAATAACCACAATAATTGGCCTTTCCAGTTTAAAGACTTCGTATAAACGACTTTATTTTCAATGAAAAAGGTAATAAAATAAAGTAGTGTTGCTAAACGGTTCAGCTACACACAGTTTTAATAACTTTTTATATTTCTAATGCACGTATTTCACAACGTACATGATATTTTTTATAAACATTCATCCAGAAGTGGAAACAGTTTTTACGTAATTATTTTTCCTCTCTTATGAATTATATAAAAATCTTAACACAGGCGCAAAAGAATCGGTAAATTTAAATGATTTTACCTTCTTTTCTCTAATTTAACTCTGTTTCTAGAAACTTATTGAGCTGTCCATTCCAGTTGGAGATACTAATACCTCAAATTTTTAAAGAATATAATGATATATTAGAACAGGTACAATAATCGTTTTCCCTATAAACATATACATACTAGAATGAATTTTTTCCTTTCTAAATTAACAATTTTTAATCAAAGAATTCTCTCTGCTACACGCTTAACTGTAATTATTATTATGTATTGAATAGTTCAAATTTTCATTAGCTAATACTTCCATCTATCATTCATACTTCAAGGCATATTGAAATGTTAATCAACGTAACGCCATCGCTTGGTGAAATCGTTCAACACTAATCACTATGCAAAGGCATTTCAAAATATGACAGCAAAAATTTAATATTAGTTACAGATACGTGACATGCTATTTTATGTTTAAAACATTTATTTTTCAATATTACTCTATTGGATGGACAGGCAATCGTTTTTTTTTTATTAGAAAAAATGTTTCTTGTGGTATTTCTTTAACGAAATATTACAACTGGCTCTACTGTCTGGAGGATACTCGTATGTTATTGTATGTATAAGAATTTTAAATACGTTTAATTTAACATATATGCAACTGTTTTAGCTAATAATTTATTTGGTACGTCTTATTCTTTTGCTTAACCAGTTTTTCTTGCAGAATGGTCTTTTACTACTAAAATGTAAACATTAAAAATTGAATACTTAGGATTATTCTGCCGGGGTAAAGCTAATGAGGGTATCTGACATTTTATCGAAATTCTCGAATTATTAATAAAGTAGACGTTTTTCATTATTTTTTATGAAGTTCAGATATTAAGCCAATAAAAGTCTATAAAATGAAGTTAAACAATGTTCTTTGATACCAAACATCTAGATATGCGCACTATATGTATGTATGTATACAAACCTCATATAAACTGATGATACTGTCACTTGAAAAAGCAATCCTCAAAATGCAGAAATAGCTGAGATCTTTCTATCTTGGCTCTATGTTTACCTATTCGTCTTCGTCAAAGGTGATGGTAGAACAACAAGAATAATTATGGAAAATTTTTGGGTTTGAATACTTGGGTTTTCAAGAAGTCCTCGGCTATGTGATGTTTTGCAATAATACAGATTGTCTATGATTTATTCCCTTGGTTATGGGGTTATGGGGTTATAGTGTTATTGTGGTTTGGGTTCATGGGCTTATTAGGTTGGGATATCATTGGGTTAAATGTTTATGAGATTTGGTTAACTGGATTTATTGTTCAGAATATCAGTTTTTTTACGTTATGAAAAATTCGGAGGTGATGGGGTTAAATGGAGCTCGGATTCGGATTCAGCGACTCAAAAAATGTATCATAAACATGGTCAGAAAGTTTATTTTTTGCGTGGATGTGTTATTTTCAATAGAAAAATTGAAAACCTTTATCTGGAGCAGATTTTTATTCACTGTAAATATATCAATTTATAGAAATATAGAGTATCAGAAAGGTTGAATCAACTCATTAAAAAACAACGTTTTCTTATGACACTTTAAGGTAGTTTGAGCTGAAAATTTGTGAGTTGATACATGTATTTGTTTATTTGGGTATAATATAGTTCTTGACAATTTAAGAAATATACCTAAGAAGAATGACAAGATGCTATTTTTTGAACTCTTCACTCCCCTATAACTTTTTTGATTCTACGTCTACTACTAGTAATTAACATTTTAAATACAAAAATGATTTTTCAAGATTTTTGCTCTAGAAATTATTATTATGTTGCTAGAAATTATGAAATTGTTATCGACTTTAAATGAAAGAGGAAAATCATCGATTTTAAGTAACTTGAAGTATAGGTTGTTCGAGGATTATGTTCTTCCATTTGAATACACATGAAAATAAGAAAGAATGTGGTCTAATGATAAAACAGAAAACCTTTTAGAAAAACACTTACTGCTATATGTCTGTTATATTCGAAATCCATAAGAGACATAAAAAAAATCATAAAACATTCAGACCTAGTTTAGAAAATAATTCGCACAAAATACTTATGAGATGATCGAGGGGGTCGGGAGCTCAAAAAAACGACAACCTTTATGTTATTCTCATATATTCAAGAAGTACTGAAGCATAACAAAGAGTATATCATGTAAGAAAGAAGTTTATGTCTAAAATAGTATTAGACTGATACTAAAAAATGTTTTTCCGTAGTACATTTAACCGATTATAACCGAAAAGGTATTGACTTTTATATACAGGGAGATTCACAACTTATCCAAAAAAATTTGGGAATAGATGCGGCATGAGAAATGGAGTTAATATTGTAAAAAAATGTTTTGTAAAATCCTTATAGTTTCTGAGAAAAAAATTGTTGAAGTTATAGCACATTAAACCACTACATAGCTGGACAACTGTAGTCTCTAGCGTCATTCGCAATACNCAGAAATTCTATATTTTATTACCAATTCAATTAATAAGTTTCTAGAAGTTGGTACTTTACAGACCATAATACGTGTATACTTCTCTATGTATTTCTGGCAGTTTATGTAAGTCGATTTTTTTCTTTTTCTTCATTTCATTTATTTGGTTACGCATATTTAGGGCAAAAAGAAACTATTTCGCTCATATTCAGTTTTTAACCTAAAGCAGCTAGTTTCCATTTCGATTTGGTACTTATTTAGAGTTATTACTTAATATTGTTGAAAATCTCACACTAAAAATCATATCTATCAACTAAAATTTTCTATGTAATCAGTGTAATTTAGTTCAGTAAATCCTAATAAAACAGCAAGATCTTTTAAAACACGTTTAACCTAACTGGTTGTTTTAATTTCAGAAATTTCTCAAAAAAAACATATCCGATTCTTAATAAAACACTCTCTGTGTTCATTAAGTATTAAGTATTTACTCTACTGAATCGAATATGTAAAAGATATTGTATACATATGTCACCTTTGCAATTGAGTCATTGTCAGAATATTTTTTCAGAAATTATTAAAAAACCAGTTAAAAATTAGTGATTTTAAGAAATGGTAGGGTAAGGATGAATATCAGATTTTCAGCCTGTCTGGAAAAGTTTTTAGAACCTCAATTTGTCCCTGAAAAATGAAGATAAGGTAAAGTAATTTAAGCAAATAATGTCGGATTGTGGATATATCAAGTGACCTGAACTTACTTCTGATCATCTCAATCCCATCTTTGTATCATTTAATGCACTGTATGACTGCATTCTACATGTCAATTGTCACGTAGAAACGAATTGCGCATCTTTTTAGACAAACTTGGTTTCATGTATTAAGCATATGACTGCATTAAATACCAAATGGTTTGTTTATATAGCGACTTCTAAAAGAGAATAAAGTTACTACATATCTCTTCATTTAATTCACAAGTAGTAAAAATAATTAAATAACAGGAATTGTTGATACATTTTTTACAAGAGTGCTTATAGAAATTTTATTTAACTGTTTGACAAATCTTCTTGCTTCACAAAGACATTTAGTCTATCTGCCCATAAGATAGGGGATGCTCTTTACAAAATAATTTTGATGAGACTTTTAACTGACTTTTCACTGCCTTAATTGCCTTATTATTATCTGTAACGTTCTGACCCTGCAAACGTTTTTTGTAAAAATATTGCAGCACCTCAAAATTCGGTGTATATTTATATGAATGGTAATATGGAAACTGCCGTTGTTATGCGGTAACAATACTCGTTTGAGTGAAGTTCATGGCATTTTGATCTTATGTCCCTGTATCTAATACTAGTCACAATTCCACCTTCTCCTTGGAAGTTTACCAATATAGGACCTCTGGCAATCCAAAATATAGGTAATCAGCGTAACTTTCCTAACAAAAATATGAGTGAGTTTTGTCGGTACTATAACAAAATGTAAGATGAAGCAATGATTATTTGTTACTTTCTGGTTATAAAGATGTATTTATGCATTGAACATTTTAAAAGGACATTTGTGGAGTTGTTTGTTTAGATATAATAAAGGCAATCTGCATTAAAGAGTATTTAAGGAGAATCTGTAAGTATGTAAATAAGGTACTAGAACATGGGAGGGAGGCAGTATCGAAAAATATGGACAAGTTATCACTTCGCGAGATCGGTATATAAATCAAACCGTAATTCTTTGGTTTGACCATAATTCGCATAATTTATGGGCAATTTGCTCGCTGAACGTTGTGGAAAAACGCCTAAAAACACAGCAATTGTCAATGTGGTTCCTTTACGGTTTGGTAACCTATATTCTACAAAATAACACCTCAATCCATAGAATTGAATAATACACACCGGGTGTACCGAAAACTGCGATCATAGAAAAGCCACAAATTACTGAGGTAAAAACAATTAAACTGAAATCAACTTACCTTAGTCTAAAAATGCCTTGTTACTTTCGAAATGGTTTTCCATTAGTACCTTTGAACCGATTAGGTATCCGAATTAAATTTGGTACACGTTAAAAGAACATAGGAAGCAATGAA
>NW_019418742.1:0-11651 GCF_000390285.2 Anoplophora glabripennis | reverse complement strand
GCAGCTCTCTATAGCGGCGGCAATGGGCAGTGGGTCGGTTCTAATAATTGATTCACAACATATATATTCGTCAGTTTGAGGAGAACGTTAAGGGGAAGATAAAATATATTAAAAGGGCGCCAACCTACATAAAAAATAAGCAAACAAACCCCTAACGTTTCCTCTCCCTGTAGGTCGGGATTGGAGAAGATAAAATAAAAGGCATACAGAAATCTCACAGGTATATTTCTCACGGTTCGCCAGGCGTTCGGCAGGATACGGGTCTATGATGCTGGTGTTCTGGACTGCGGTCTCGAATCTGGAGCTCAGGGTGGTGACCTATTCCCTTCCAGGTTTACCAAAAAAAATGCTGAATGTTTGTTCTTAAGTTTGCAGTGACTACCAAAACTTTAGTTAATTAATCTTCACTAAATGATCGTAATTTCGATCTAATAAACTAGTTATGACGAATTTTACTACATTCGCCTAACTTTAAATACAATTCATTATTTGAGATTTTATCAAATACCAAAAACTTGTCTTTAAAACTTAAATAAAAACAACAGCTCTTAACTTTTATGCAGAATTCTCAAAATTCTTGAAAACTAACTCTTTCTACTTTACTAAAACTTTTTTTGAAAGCTGCTTTTAAATTTTAAAATTTTCTGGTAAGCTCTGGTGAGAGAAATTGGAAGAAACAAAATTCAATTAGCACATGGTTACACAGCATCGAAAGTTTTACAAAAATTTTTACACAATAAAATTCTAATAGTGAGCTACGCTAGAATTTACTGGATCAAATTTAAAGAAAACTAAAATTTAACATTTAATTAATTACCTATTGGTGTAGATTTTCGTTTCACTTGGTGATTAAATTTAATTAAAATACTCGATTTTATTGTAATCATTCGCGAGCTATTTGTTTGTACCAGTACAAAATGAAAGAGGCTTTAATCCGCTCCAGCAGTCGTTTTATTGACTCAATTCTAAGAAAAAAACTGCTCAATCAATGTGATTGGCCGGTTGGACACAATACATTTCATACTGGCAACTGCTATTTAATCACCTCGAACGTATTCGATCACTGGCTATGTTCTATGATCCACCACAAATTATCCACTCCACTCTGTGTGTCTTAGGTCAATGGTAACAGAAATACAATAACCTTCAATGTATGACAACCAAGTAACCTAATTGTTGATACTCCAGATTCGATTTACAAACAACAATATTAAAGGAAAATAATACAAATAGAAGGTAGTACAGTTAAAATTACATAATCACAGAACTATTACAATTCATACAACAGAGTTTCTCCATGTTTATACAGGTAAATAGTAAACAATTATTGCATACAGTTTAATACATTGGAGTTTTATAACTAATAGCAGGGTATGACAAAGATTTAAAAGATGTAACAATAATATAGCAGTATACAGGTGGAAACAAAACTAACTAATAGTAATAACAAAGTTGGATTCGATGCTAAGGTCTCAAGAAGTTGTTTAATTGTTGACTTGTAGTTAAAATAAATTGTGACATTCACACTAAACAAATAGTGAATGTTACAACTTGTTTTGAATATATAACAGTCTTAAATTTCATAAATCTACTTTTTCTAAAAATCAATTCATTTGAACCTTAAGGGTAAAATGCGCAGTGATAAAGTAGATGAGTGAAGAACGAAGGCTATTTCGTTCAGAGCTTTCGAGTTATTTCATCTCATACTACGTGCACCTTCCTTTTGATTTACGCATTTTAAGACTCAAATGAAATTCGTGCTTTTGTATTTTAAAAAGAATTTTATTTTTGTTTCCACATAATTGCATATTATTAAAAAATCATTTGTTGACTTCTAAAATTTATCAGAGCGTAGAAACTATCACCCTCATTAGAAAATGACAACATGGCTGCCCAAGATACTAAAGGTCAAAGTTGTTTGCAAATGTCTCGCATTCTATGCATCGAATATCCATAAGGTGAAGGTTGTAGAGAATTCATTTATCAACAAAATTGGATCTTCTCAAAACGTCGCTCTTGTAGAGATATTCAAGGTCGAAGTTCCAAAGAAATCGCTTTTTCACGAAATTTCGCTTCCTATAGGTACATCGGACGTCCATGAAGTTAATGTAAAAGTTGTAGATAAAATAGTTTCTAAAAAATATTTTTGAAATTGTATTCGTTTGCTCACCACCCATGAGGCAGAATATAGGAGATCAATCTTATACAGGGTGTTTCAGACCACCCGTCCACTCCTTCTAAAATCTAAGGTATCTAATAAAATGAAAAATTTAATACCTCTTAATAGTGAATGGACTATGCCGGATCGATTGGAGGTATTTTCAACTTCCGGCTAAAACTAAGGAAGCTTTGTAATTTGTTGTTGTTTTTTTCCTAAATCGTCGTTTTCCACCCCAAAATGACTTCCGAAATGTAAGTGTTCCCCTAAGAAGTGACAAAGAAATGAAGCGCAGTACTGTACTACTACTACCAGGTAACCTAAAAGTTGAAAATACTTCCAATCGATCCGGCATAGTCCGTTCACTATTAGGAGGTGTTTTTTATTATATTAAATACCCCAGAATTCCAGAAGGGGTAGACGGGAGGTCTGGAACACCCTGTATATAATATTTTCCCTACTTAATTTTCACTTGGATGTCCTATGCATAGAACCAGAGATATTTGCAAAAAACTCTGACCTTCAATGTCTTGGGATATGTTGCGATTTTTGCGGATTTGGGTTTAGGACACCTCAAGGAACGTCTGTGCAAAAATTCAGCTTGGAGGGAATTTTGTCGAAGTTTCCTCCTTTTTTCGTCTAATTCCCTTGAGCCAACATTGAGAAAAAGGCGTTTTTGTTTTTATATGGAATATTTGGTGCTATAGTCTTTCCGGTGTCAGTTGAGCATGTATAAAAACATCTAGCAATAACATTTAATGAGTTTCATAGGCGTCCCTAAAAAAAAATTCTGCTAAAGGTAAAAAATTATAATAGGTAATTTGTATACAGGGTGTTTCACTTCCAGTGTGCCAAACGAACACAGATGATAGAGAAAGTAATTTTGAGCAAAAAAAGTTCATATCGACATGTATCCGAAAATGCCCCCCTGTGGGAAATGCTTCGAAATAAATTGATAAAATTTTATATAGAGGTACCATTTATTACGAGGAATTACTTTATCTAAACCGAACTGACACATTATTTTCAGGGGCGTCCCTACTGGGCGCAAGCCAAATCCTAACTTTTTATTCGTCAAATTCATAATTCTTTTTTCGAAAATCGAAATCCTTGACCGTTTCTATATAAAAAAGATATACTTTCTTTTATTACGGTATCTGCAACGGTTTTCCAGAAAAGCCGATTTTAACTTATGTTTCTATTGAAAATTAAAAATTATAAAGACCCTAGAATTCTATTTTCCCTACATGAAACAAGTATATCTGTATAAAATTGTATCGATTAATTTCGAAGTACTTTCGAGATATTGTAATAAAATTGTGTCTTAATGGTCCCCTTTAAGGAGGTATATCGGGGTCCGAGAGAAGTGAGGAGCGCAGGGGGGGTCCTATGCTTTTCTTATGGGATTAAAGCCCGCTGCCAATTTGAAAAAATATTTGAAATTATTTGCGATAAACATTATCTATATAGCAAAGAAATCTACTCGTATGCACATAGCATACATATTGACTAATTAACAACATAAAAATATCATCGTAGTAGTTTTAAATTATATTTAATGAACGCATAAAGACTTTGTAGATGTGTCAACAGCGCTAATAATTGACTAGAAGTTGTACACACTGCGAACCTACAGACCTCGGACATTGGAGATATTGCGCGTCAAATTCGGGTTAAGATGCGTACGCGTTCAAAAATGTATTGTGTGTAAACTATGTATAATACAATTATTATATATAGCAAATATACCGTATTATCCTCGCGAAGATTTGTATCCTTTATTTAAAATCCGTAAATCATCCGTGAACTGGTAAAACAACGAGAATATGTTAATTTAGTTCTAAAGAACTGAAATGACACTCACGCCAAGGTTCTGTGATAGAAATTACATTATTACTCACTGTTTGTGTTTTTAATCTCTATTTTAGTACTGTTACAAAAGTTTTGCAACTATAACTTTTTTAGATATACAATATACATTTAGATGTACAAATGCTTTTATCTCAAGTATTACTAATTATATTAATCAAGTAAAGAAAACTTTATGTAACCCTAAATATTGCTGGGTAATGATTACGATGTTTTTATAAACCATTAAATATATTAAAAAGATTTATCGACTGTATTTTTTATTCCAATAAATTTAATTTAATATAACTTCATAAATTTATCACAGCTTCCTAGTCTTTGTTTATTAATCTAGTTTTTTAAAATCATTACAAAAAATTATCTGTTGTGGATAATTTATTGTTGATAACAAAATACATGGGATTTAGGAAAAATGTATATGTTTGAAATCAATTTCATTTTTATCAAGTCTTTCAAATGTATTCCCTCCTTGCTGTCAGCTGATTGCGACGTTGCCACATTAATCCTCAAGTCAGACAGAAATGCAATTATTGGTTTCTGTTTCTAATTTTATACAGCTGTACTATGTTCAAAACTTACATTGGTTTTACATAAAAATAAGATAATACTGTGTACTATCTATGGAAAAGCTTTGTTTCACAATTTCTACATTTTTTTCTCAGTTATGGGCAAAAAAAGAGCCGCACCATCCACCTTCGTCATATAAACCTATGTTAAAATGAACAACTTTCAACAACAATATCTCAAAATCTAGATTCAAAAAAAAATTCAAAAAAATATGACGCACACAGGGAGCACTGGGTAATACGCTATATAAATTTCAAGTACATCTGTGCATTTGAGTAAACCCGATATACCTCCTTAAAGGGGCGTAGCACTACAAGGAGGCGTTTTCGGACATATGTCGATATGAACTTTCTGCTCAAAATTATTTTCTCCATCATCTACGTTCGTTTGGCTCACCGAAAATGAAACGCCGTGTATAATGTCTAGAAAATTTTTATTAAGTGTTCATTTGGCCAACAACATATTTTAATTATTTATGTCGTCAAACAATTTTATTATATTGATGGTAAAATTTGGTTTGTTCCGTTTCAAAAGGTCTCCAAAATGCCATGTGGTAATAATATTAGTAAACAAAATATCCCTATTATTTTTCCCTTTTGCAATTGTAATATGAATGATTAATAGGTGCTTATAATAAATTAAAATTTTCTGAATCACATCAAATTCCGCATGGCTGTATTACACTGCTAGGCAATTTGTCAACAACTGAAATTTATTACCCAGTCGCCCAGTGCAGCTATGTTATACGCCGTTCGACCAGACCTGTATATGGGTATGGCTAAATAAATATGGGAACAAGTTTTTCAAATATTTCAATGCCGATTTCCTGCGTCAGCGACCGAACCTGGTAATACTGCCAACCTCTTGGTTCTTCAATTGAGATCAGAAAGACCATAGCAGTAATTGCCGCTACCACGAAACTTTTTAATTTCATTTTTAGCTAGAGACATTTTTTGCTCGTGCTTTGTGCGAATATATATTTGTTGAACGTGTATGAAAATGACATGCTGTCATTTTTAACATTCCCACCCCATAGAACTTCACAACTTTTTTAAGTGTCAAACTATCTAATTTACATTCCCTAATATGAAATTATTTTCTAAAGAATTTATCTCTCGAGGTTTTCTTATATGTTTATCTATAGATTAGCAGAAGATAGAAATATCTTCAGCTTAGCATATAATGAAAATACAGAGATAAAATTATAAATTTCTTTTCATGTTTCTGGAAACAATTTTGTACATAAAAATAAGAAAAAAAGTAATTGAACGTATTTTCTAAAATTTTCTGAGGATACTACGGCTATCTAAATATTGTCCCCAAGAAATATTTTATTTGTATCCTTGGAAGGGCTGTAGATTTTTAGGATAAATTTTAGGAAACACAGGAAGTTTCTATATTCTTGTTGCTCTCGAAAATAAACCTGATATAGATCTGCACAAACAACTGCCTATCTTCCTAAATACCGATGTCCTCCTCTCTTTGTTAATAACATTGTTGTTTACAAAAAGTTTACAACGACTTAAATTTCTCAGTTATCATTACAGGAATTGTTAATGTAGAAAATAAAATCGGTATTTTTAATTAAATGGACCAGTTTTTGTTATAGTGAATCCCAAGCAACATTATTTGCTCTGTACGTTTGTAGGTACAACTATACGTCACCAATAGCCAAAAATATGTATAAAATTTAAGTGACACCTTTTATAAGTGTGCCACCATAATTTAGAGACACCCTGTTGATATCCTAAACGCTATTTGTACAGAAAACTTATTTTTCGTGAATAAAATAATAATAATATCCAGTTAGAGCAGCGAGTCTTTACCAAATGAGTATAGTCATCGTAGTCCAGTCGAGTTAGACAAAAAAAGGGCTTAACCGGGAAAAAAATTAGGGACCACAATTTTATTGTTCTAACCTTTAGGAGGGGTCAATAGTAGTGTAAATTCAGAATCGCGACTGAATTCCACCCCTGCATCAGCCGCTATCTTGAATTTAAAGAAAAATCTCGGCCATTTTCAACTTTACAACAAAAATGGTAAGGACTCAAGTTGTTGCAAATGCGATTTCCTACAACTTCTTTATTTACAAATTTTATCGTACGATCGATATTTTTCAAGTTAATGAGGAAAATAATGACAAAGTATAATTATTGAATTATCTCGTTTGTTATTGATTTTACAACATAAATATACATGAACAAAGTTGGAAAGAATTATATTTTCTACAATTTTGATCTCTTTGATTTTTTCGCTATTACCAACATTTAAGGTCCTACGCCTATTGCAAGCCTAACTAAACTCAAGGGATCAACATTTCATAGGCCTGACAACACCGGCAGCTGACCATGAACAAGAATGGTCCTAACTTTATAAGAAAAAATAAATTTTAAAAAAACATGGCTTACACCTTTAACGCTTGCAAGAAACTTTTATAAAGAGGAAGACGGCAGAAGTCGCAACTATCTTGCAAGCAATGACACATGGATTAGGCCTATTGGGNGAATATGTTACATCGGATGAATACACTTATTCCGTCGCGCTTAACACTTCAGACGGACTTCAGGCGAGCTTTTGTGGAGGGGAGGTGTTCTTGGTTGTTTTCTAGCGTTGCAGGGGGTGCGCTTCAAAAGCAAGGATCGATAATTATCGTGCTTTACCTGAGCCCCGACAGCGGGAGTAATTTTCTTTAAAAGTTAGGTACAGGTAGTGTAAGAATGAGGAAAGTCAAGGATTTTCATACAACATAGGAATTGTATCTGCAATGAAGGGAATTGCATATATACATTGAAAAATAGTTGAAATAGTTCCAATGCAAAAAATAAAACTAATTATTTTCAAACTTATTCTGTTCCATTACAAACGACAATATTATTATGGTTAACATTATCGTTATCTTTATCATTAGTATCATCATTATCCTTATCATCGGTACCGTCAACAAAACAGTAAATATAGTGTGTATATGTAATGTAATACAATTTGTGCAGATAGTTCAACTATAAGCGATATCAAATATCTAGAAAATTATTGAAAATCTTTATAATAAGTCATTATATAATTACAGTGGAATCGAGAATGTTCTCCAAACAGAATAGCTGCTTGCAGAACGCCATACACCACATAATCTCAAGTTTGTTATAAGTAATACCTAAATTATATGTATTGGGTTGAGGTTGGGGAATAAGCATGTCTTTTTTTTTCAAATTTAAGATATTTTATTTTTAACTCTACAATTATTATCAATAGGCTAATCAGTGATATATTCTCCATCGTTCGTTATATATGACCTTCTCTTAACATTTAACAAGTTTCTCGATGCCTCTTCTGTAGAAATCCTCTGTTTTTGACTCGAAAAACTCACCCAACCATTAACCTTAACTCATTGTCGTTGTCAAAAGAAACACCGCGTAAGGAGTTTGACATAGAGCGGACGAGGTGAAAAACAGAAGGCGTGAGATCGAGAGAGTAAGGCGGATGGGGCAGAACTTTCCGATTCAACTCCCAAATTATCGCTTTGGTCATATTAGCGATATGTAGTCGCGCATTGTAATGTTGCAAAAGAACAACGTATCGCCGATCAGGTCTTTTTTGTTGAATAGTTGTTGGACATAGAGTTTTGCGTTGACGGTTTCATTGTTTGGTAAGAGTTCGTAATAAAGAATACATTTCCAATCCCACCAGACGCATAACATTGTTTTTTGAGGATGAAGTTCTGGTCTTGTTCATGGAGTTGCTTGATTTTTGGGGCTTAACCATTCTTTCCGTTGTTTCAAAATCACGTACAGACGCCACTTTTTATCACCAGTGACAATACGATGAAGAAACTGTTTCTTATTACCATGTGTTGATCGACAGAACAAACCAGCGACATTTGCAGAGTGTTGATTCTTATTGTTTTTTTTTAAATGTGAGATCCAAGCACCGAGTCTTTGAACTTTTCCCGCAGAATGTAGATGGTTTACCACTGTCTTGTGACTACGTCCCATCTCCTGAGCCAATTCCCTTGTTGATTGTCTTGGATTTTCGTGAAGGAGTCTCGATTAAAAATAAAAAGAATCAAATGCTGAAACTGATCAATTTCATCAACTTGACATTCCATTTCAAATGAATGAAAATTCACAAAAATTAAATCCAATGAAGAAACCAAAACCACAATCTAATAGAGCAGTAAGTCCTCTTTCGAATGACATGCACCAATTTGACAATACATTTAATTCTCATGTGAATTTTTAAATTTGAAAAAAAAACAGACCTTAGTTATTCTCCAGCACCAAATTAGTAGGTAGATTGGCCTATTTCGATGTTAAATCAACTAAGAAACTTTTTAAGCGCGTTTCGTAAAATATGCCTAGGTGCAACTATTACCGCTCTCTCTGCCACAGATTAAAACTACACCGTATTACATATTAAATGTGACTAATTTTAACTGCTCTGATGTGACCACTGCTGCGCCACTGCATTACTAAGACACTGATGTAGAAATGACTGAAAGATAAGACCTAGAGACCTTAGAGCATATACTACTGGAGGCAGCCTCTAGTGGCCAAGAATGTAACGGAGGTTTAGAGAGAGAGAGAGGTATAGGAGGGTATTTGCTATCTCTCTCTAGCAGCACGTGATTGCATGTTGCTAGAGAGAGATAGCATATACACTCCTATACCGCTCTCTCTCTTGTCTCTCTAAACCTCCGCTACACTCTTGGCCACTAGGACGCTGCCTCCAGTAGTATATGCTCTAAGTCGGAGACAAACTAAGAAATTCTTAAAGGGATCATCGACGAAGTAGATCAAAGTCATAAAACAATAAGGGTAACAGTAGGACTATTAACCGGGCATTCCTCTGGAAACTCAGGAAACATCTGAGTATTTTTGACCTAGAAATTGAGGTTAGGCCAGGGGGCACAGAAAACTGTTGGTAGCCCATATATTATGCGAATGTCTACTTCATCTACTTTTCCGAAGACAAAAATCGAAAGCTGATAAAGGAACCACTGTCGAAGCTATTGATTCTAGAATCATAGAGGCCACCAACAGACAGAAGTTGGTCAAATTGGAAAAGGACAGTGCTTCCACTCCACATATCTACAATCTACAATATCTTGGTGAAGTTAATTTATTGGTAAATAATGTCTGTTAACTTTCTTTGGTAATATTTATAAATTAAGTATTCAGGTACTACATTTTATTTTTAGTTTGTTAGCTTCGTCTATCTTTTGTTCACTGCTGTGTAAAATGTTTGCATTTTTGCACTATTTTATGTATGTTGGAATATACCGGAATAGAAATAGCTCGTTTTATATAGATTTTAATAGGAAGTAGACAACCAAGACTACTGTCGATTTTTTATTGTCTTAATACACATCACTAAAAAACATGACACCATGCGAGTCGAAGGGCCTTGCAACCAGAGCCGCGTTACGTAACGAAATCTCCATGCCTTTATAATTCATAGTTCCTTTTCAGGAGGCGGCCTGCGGGTCAATCGATACGTGTACGTAACCGGGACAGACGTGCAAAGTTAAAGGTTCAGTTCCGGTTGAGGCACGTTCTGAGCCGAGTAGTCGGGCCGCAGCACACTCCGACAGCTCTCTAATTAATTATGCAGCCCTCCATTCGGACGGACAATGCCCATTGTGGAGGAACGCGCCCAGGGAATTAATTACGGCCCTTCTTAGACATAATGACCCGGCGCGCGGCGGCGGCAACGTCGACTTCGGAATTATTAACCTCATGTGGAGGCTTTGTTACACCGGCCGTACCTTCTGATTGTCATTAGCAGCAGCCCCTGGCCGGGTTTCCTGCGAAATCGAAAACTTCCCGGATTTCGAGAAGTTTTGCCTCACGGATTCGTAAATTAATAATTCGACGTGCATTGTTTGCAACAGTAAGGGATGTCCCAACATTTCTGAGTAGACCCCAGTAAATATAGAAGTACCTAAATTGTCTGAAACTGAATCACTCTAAAAAATTCACAATATTCTGAAAGAGCATTGAGTTGAAATGTGAATATGAATACGAAAAAGTTTTTTACGAGGTACGTCCAGAAAGTAAGTTCCGTTTGGTAATAAAATTAAATTGTGTACAGATACAGAAAAATTATTTATTGCACAAAATTCTACAACTCTTAAACTACTTTTCCACATAACTGCCGAAATTTTGCAGGCATTTGTCATAGCGTGGCACAAGTTTTTGTATACCTTCTTCATAGAAGTTTGCCGCCTGTGTCTTCAACCAGTTGTAAGTTCCGCTGCAGCGCTGCGATCGCAGTTCCGCATATGCGCGGTAGACGCTCTGTATCAAGGAGAAGAAACGTGCGCCATTTGGAGATCGCTGTCAGCCACGTACGCTTTGTTGTGCATGTTTACAATGTCGGTGTTGATTGAAAATCCCGCCGCTTGTGAAATCAGATCTGTGATTCGTTTTCTGAATGCTAGGAAAGTGAAATCAATTGAAATTTATCGGCAAATTTGCGAAGTTTATGGACAAAATGCGATGAGTGATTCGATGGTGAGAAGATGGGTCCGACAGTTCAATGAAGGACGTAGTGAAGTGCACGATGAAGAACGAAGTGTTCGTCCATCTTTGGTTACGGAAGAACTGGTTCACGCGATTGATGACAAGATCCGGGAAAACCGCTGGTTTAGTGCTCTCGCTATGGAATTTCCCCAAATCTCACGATCACTAATTCATGAAATTGTTACCGAAAAACTGAAATTTCGTAAACTTTGCCGACGTTGGGTACCAAAGATTCTTACTGAGCAACACAAAACAAAACGGATGGGTAGTGCGCTTCCGTTTTTGACCCGTTATGATGAAGGCGGCGAAGAATTTCTGACACAGATAGTCACAGGAGATGAAACTTGGGTTTCTTATGACACCCCTGAAAGTAAGCGGCAATCAATGGAATGGAAGCACACTTCATCCCCAGCAAAGGTTAAGCCGAAAACAAATCTTGACATCTCGGAAAATGATGTGTACAGTGTTCTGGGACTGGAAAGGTATCTTACTCATTGATTTCTTACCGCGTGGTCAAACAATCAAAGCAGATGCTTACT
>NW_019418741.1:6092-11926 GCF_000390285.2 Anoplophora glabripennis | reverse complement strand
CTTCGGTGCCAAGCAGCTCATCAAAGGCGGCGGCTAAAAGAAAAATACAGGATGATGATGACGATTTTCAAAATCCTCCGGCATCTCACGAAGCTACACTTCCTTCCAGGTAAATATTCAAAAAATAAATTTAAAAAAAACCTGTAACCATCCTGAAGAAATATATAAATTATTACGTGTTAATTTTTGTTGTGGAGGCAAAAATATGCATCTGGCAAGGAAGAATATGAGGCCATCTTCGTCCATCCGGTCGTTCTCACCAACGCTGTCCACCTGTTCATCCACCACCTCGGACAATTCCGAGGATTGGTTAGAAATTATAAATGAAGAGCTGCAGCGGAGGGTGGAATTCCGTCAGAGAGTGGACGGCAAAATGAATAATATAAAAAAGAAAATTAAAAGCACCGAAGACCTCATATCCCGCATCAAGGGAGAAAAAATCACTGAGGGTTCACAGAGAGACCCTCAGGGAACAGATTCGGCTCCTTGATGCGCAGGAGCTCTCCCTCGACGGGAAGGAGCGGTCTGCCAACGAGGCAAAGAAAAAATATGAGGTCATCGCTGCAAAATTTAGTGAAATTAATAATTAAATATAAAAATATTTTATTATTATTAATTTTATTAAATTGCAGATGCTTTTAATCTTCTTTTTTATATATTTATGTATTGTAATAAATCTTATATTTGTAGTGTAGTTTAAAAAAATATATTTAAATATAGTATTATTATTTATTCATTTGTTTTCTTTACCAATTGAAACCTAAAATATATATGAAATAATAAAACATTCTTTTTGTGATTACCTAGTTTTTGACAAGTAAAATAAAAAATATTTTTATTACAAATATATTTTCTTGTGAACATTAAAATAAAAATATATGCTACATATTAATTAAATAAACCATATTAAAAGAAGTAGTGTTTTTTTTATCATATAAAATATTATTAATTAATACAATTGATTATAGTTTACATTTCAAATATTAAAAATTAAATTAAAAACAAATATTACCTAAATAACGTTGTTAGAATATTTATGGTGTTTTTTGTTGTAGTGTTTTATGTTTTTTAAATTCTAAACGCAATACACCAGTCATGTGTAAGGTGGTTGAATTCCTGGCTAAGAAATAAACAAATTTCAGTCGATTTCAGGTACTGAAATCTTGAAAGCTAAAACGTGTAGAACAAAAATAAGCACCGAAATAAAATCTTTGATGTATATTCATTACTATTTAAGTTTTGCTTATATAAAATAATTATTTTAAAAACATGTTTGTAAAACATGTGTTTTCAGCTATCCTAACCCTACATTTTAACAAATTTTTCACATATTTACAAATAAAAATAAACAATTTTATATGTATGATTATGAAAGTATATGTTATAAGATTACTTACATGTGGATGTGTATTTACAAAAAATAGATATTTTCATAGATTTCAGTACCTAAAACCTTGTTGGTTTGATCAACTTTTATATCTGTTTTCATGTTTTATTGCAGACATCTTTGCACATATCATCCATGTTATTAGATAAACTTTGGACTATTCAGTTACTAAATGTTCAAAATTATTTGTCTTCAGATTCAGTGTATATACAAGGCTCGATAAAAATTGTTTACAAATTTCAGAAGAAAAACTATGACAAAACATTCACTGCATAATTTACTTGGAACAGAAAATATAGTATATAAGGATTTATTTTATAGTATATGTACGGGGTAGAATAAACAACATTCAATACAAATATTTTTATTTCCTAACTATTGCAAAACATTCACATGGAATATAAGACATTGTAGACAAAAGTTTATTTCAAATACATAACATTATCAAATATTAATAATCATTTAATTAATCCATTTTCATGCTTCATCTTGGATAAATATAATGTTCGTTGTTGTACCAATTTTTCCTTTACTAACCATATATACAGGTCGACTTCTTAATGCATCGTTAAAGTTTTCAATACCTTCCTTTTCAAAATGTATGTAAAATCTTCTTGGTAAGTAGCAGGTAAAATTTTCAGTTTCGGCCACAATACCGTCACCAAATTTGGTTTTACTAAACCTCAGTTTCACTATTTTATACTTTTGATTTATATGTAAATCTTTAATATTCTTCAGTTCTTTATATGAAGTTGCCTTGTTCAACTTTTGCAGATCCATGTTGAATGTAAATGAATGTTATAACTGAGTTCAAATAAGTCTCATATATGTATATATACCTTACCCGACCATATTTCTCCAGTACCTCCTCTATCTTATTTACCCTCCTACTTTTTATAGTGGAAGGGTTAGGCTATCAGGATATATATACCTGCATTAAACAAGTAAATGTATCATTATTTCAACATTTACAATTATTTAACTTGAAAATATATATTTTCTTATTAATATGGTTTACAGGGGTAAGTAATAATTGAAACCTTAATATCTCGGAAATAATAAATTATTTTTTTGTGATTATCTGGTTTTTGACTAATATATATTTGTTACAGATTTTGTCAATTGTCCATTAGTTCCCAATCATCGTCTCTTACGACGTCGGTTGGCAAAACATTTGAAAAAATGTAGACGAGACCTGTATCAGCAACAATTAGTTGCCCGTAATCGTTTCTTACGACGTTGGTTGGTAGAACATTTGATAAAATGCAGCCTGTATCAGCAACAAAATTTAAATCTGAGGAACTGGGAGAGCATCAATGATGGACAACAGAGCACTGTTAACAATGGGCCATGGGTTGCTCAACAGGAGGGACAGGGATCATATTGGAATAACGCTCCAAATGATGATCTCAGGAATTTAATTCAGAGAAACCGGGAGCGTATCAATGATGAACAACAGAGCACTGTTAACGAAGGGCCATCGAATGCTCAACAGGAGGTAGAGGAATCAAATTGGAATAACGTTCCAAACGAAGATCTCAGCAATTGGCTACCACATTTGCAAATGTGGTTAAATCTATCACAAAATAATGTTTGAATTATATTGTATTGTTTTAATAAATAATATTTTAAAAGCTCACTGTGTTTTATTTTTATATAACAAAAAGTAATGAAATTCCCATATTAAAACAAATGTTATATGATTCAAAAAAAACATTATAACATTAGACGCACTAGCAACAACAGTTACTTGGAATTATTTTTATCAAAGTAAGAACTAGGAACATGCTTCGATCCATCTGCATCCTTAAAATAATCCTTAGTTTCACATGGGAAACATTTTCTGTTTGGTAGGTCGCAATCTCCTCCGCATTTGATGCACTTATACTTTACTGGAACAGGCATATTGCAATCAATAAATAAAACTGTTCAGCACAATTCTAATGTAATAATGATTGAAGAAATCTAAAGTCACCTACTTTTATACCAGCACACACACCAGACAGGTTAGGTATCCTCAAAATAATACACAAATATGAGTATAAAACTTTATTTTATAGTTAGAAATATGTTAACAAAATCTTTCATAGTAAATACGCGATCGATGATTATTATCTAAAATACTACTTATAGTAAATGATACATCGTTAATTCTTTTCTGAAAGTGAGCTCTATCACTGATCAATTCCATCCAATTTGATTTTCTTGCCTTTTCAAACCAGCCATCAGGGTCCATAAGTATATAAGTTTTATTATTATCCAAGTTAAACACAACCCGCTTTTGACCACTCATTGTATCAGAAGAAATGCTAAAAAATCATCAACAACCCTACTAATAATAATAGATCCATACATAAATAATACTTCTAGTCTTCACGAACGGTCATCAACCTCTACCGCGCAGACGTCAGCCGATGTGACGTAGCCGGCTGAAGGCTATGCCGATCCTGCTCCAGTCGCCATCTTGAATTGTGGAGCAGAATCGGCACAGCTATTCTACTCTTACTGTTTAATGAAAAAAGTAAAACTCCGTGTAAGTACTACTGTTATAAAACTGATAGAGAATTTTACTAAGTATTTGTTTAGAGAATTATATTATTTTTTATATGTCCTTATATGCCTTAATCCTTGCCTTATCCCCTATCCCAACAAAAAATCACTCTGACATTCTCGTGTGTTCTTGTTGAACTATTATACTTTTGGAATAACTAATATATTTTTTTTGCAGGTATATTTATATTAACTAATTTCATAATTATTAAGTTTGTTACACCTTCAAAAGTAAATAGACTAACTCAGAGTGCAATTATTCCTATATGATACTCAGTTGCATGAGAGAAAAAATATTTTGCCCATCCATCTGAAAATGCCACGAGCCACCAGTGCCTAGACTAGGTTATTTATTTACTTAAAATCTGTTACCTGTGAAATGATATGTCACCACCCTTTTTACATAGCTCAGTACGCTTATACGCGCAACAGGAACGAACCATATTTATTTATTTATTTCTCAACACTTAGTATAACCGCAATTTGTTATATTGTCGTAATATAATCTTTTCGAGCGTTTTCGAAATTCACTCATCTTTCCAATCTGGCTGGAAACTACGATAAAACACGTCTCTACGACAACCAAGTACGAGATAAGTCATGCCAGACTTAAATTAGGAGCTCCCTATGCTCTACCTTGCATTCTGGCACGAGCAAGTTGGATTTTACGCATCTTTCCACTTTCCAAGCCGCTGTCAGCAATCAATCGTTCCCGGCGACCTACGACGTTCTGGATAGGCTCGTTAGAACCGCCGCAACCCAATTCGATAGAAACCAAGCCGAAAAGGGACATTTTCCAATGGATCGGCCGCCAGAGTCGATAAGTGAAAATTTCACAAACTTTCCATATTTTCGAGGTGCCACCACTCGCTAATGGTTCCCGGTGACCCTCGACCTTCTGGGCGGGCTCATTCGAACCGCTTCCACTCAATTCGACAGAATCAGCCTCCAAAGGGGCAGAATTTCCACTGGATCCGCCGCCAGGGGCCGGCAAAGCCATAAAATCGCCGATTTTCCGAATTGCCGTCCTGAAGACGCTCCAGAGATGACCAAAAGCCCGGAGCTGTTCGTCGACACGCCAATAGGCGACTACTAATAAAAACTCATTTTTAGATCCCAACATGCACACCCCGAGCCATCACCAAGCGCGACCCGGAGCCGACGAGGACAATTTTTATGACACCCTTTCTGCGGGGCCATGCCAGTTCCTCCGCCAAAAGAAGGGGAGATTGGTCGTCAAATCAAAACGTGACTGAACGTCGACTCTGGGCATTTGCAGTCTTACAGGTGGGACTGGGTACCCCACTAGTGTGTGCACACGCCAAGCTCTTTGAACTCTCATCAAATGAACTTAAATGTCATCTGTCAAAGCGCTATATCGCCGCTATCAATTTGAATATTTTCGTTTTAAAAAGAGCTTAAAATGGTGTTTTCTCAAGAACAAAAAGTGTTTATCATAGAGTCCTACTTTAGAAATGGACGCAAGATTGATGGAATATGGAAGTATTCTATTGAGGAATGTTTCATAGAATTTCAAAATCAATTTCCCGGCGTTGTTGAGTACAAAATTTTTCAAAGTGCAGTTCAGCGTTGTGTTAATGTTTTTCGTGAAACGGGCAGTGTAACAAGAAAAGAAGGAAGCGGCCGACCTAAAAAGCGGACTGAAGAATTAAAAGAAAATGTCCAACAAATAATGGAAAATGCGCCAAGAACTTCTGTACGTGTTTTATCACAAATGGTGGGAGTATCAGTCGGTACCTGCCACACAGTGTTAAAAAAAGATTTGCGTTTGTTCTCCTATCGTTTAACTTGTCAGCAAGAACTTCATGAAGTTGATTTTCCGCGACGGGCTGTATTTTGTGAATGGTTTTTAAACAACTACGGTGAACTTCATAAT
>NW_019418741.1:0-5752 GCF_000390285.2 Anoplophora glabripennis | reverse complement strand
AGCATTTTAGAATAGTCTCATTAAATTGACCTATTACAGATATTAGTTTTTCAATTTTTTCTTTAACAATGGGTGCAGATACGAAAAAAATACAAGGGATAAAAAAGTTTCTAAACAGAACTGGGAAACGATTTCCTTTAACGGACACGGTCAGTGGCGCACCACAAAAAAATTTGGGGGTGGAAAAGGGGCCGCGACCTTGAAAAAATGATCACGCGGTAGACTTTCACAATGATTTGGCATACCTATCCAAGTAAACCCCAATAAATAACTAAACCCCAAAATTTGAACAAAATATCTCAAAAACTGTAGGCGCTAGAAAGAAAAAATTAAAAAATTCTTCACTTTTGTACACCTTGTAGGTCCGTATCGAAGCTTTTGCGGACTTATATTGATATAAACTTTTCTACTTAAAATACGATTCTCTATCGCCTGTTAAAGTCCTACTACAAAAAAGTGGGCCACCCTATATATATATATATACAGGGTGATTCACAACTTATCCAAAAAAATTTGGGAATAGATTCGGCATGAGTCAATAATGTAAAAAAAAATTTTTGTAAAATCCTTATAGTTTCCGAAAAAAAAATTAATAAATTTGTAGTGCTTTCAACCATTACATAGCTGGACAACTGTAGTCTCTAGCGTCATTCGTAATGCGCATGGAGAGCCACGTGGCCTCAGCGACTCAGAACACTGCAATCCGATGTTTAGAATAGTTTTTTAGTAGTTAGTGTCAAAAATGGCTTGCGTATATAACAACTTGGAGTTGATGGATATAGTTTTAGTTTATGGTGAATCAAGAAAACATTTTTATTATGGTGAAGCATTTGTGTTATGGTGAAACAAGACAGCATTTGTGTTAGTTCGTAGAAACTGAGTAAGACGGACCCGAATGTGTTTACACGTCAGTGGACAAAATTTTGAAAGTTGTTGTAACATCAGGAATGTCAAATTATTTTATTAATTAAAACCACAAATGAATTTGAACAAAATCAGTTGAGTTTGCTGATATAAAATAGGTGCTATAAAATTCTATTTATTCTTTTCCTTGCGAAATTCTTTCAAGTTTTTGCCCGTTTTTATCACTGTCGCCATGACGGTCGCATTGCTCCAGGTCAGGTTTTACAGTGTACCAGTTTTCAGTGCCGTGCAGAAGTGTATTTTTAAATAATTTTTGAATTGCCCTTTTTGATTTTTTCATTTCAAAATTGTATTTGTAAGAGTCCACTGTACATCCAGAATTTTTTTTGGATAAGTCCTGAATCACCCCGTATATATATATATATTCAATACATATACGAGAACTCTCTTAAGAGGCCGTGCCATAGCTAGCCTTTGGGTCAAGGTTCAGCAGATTTCTATAAACAATTAGTGTTAAGAACTATAAGAGTCCTAGAACTCATCAGTATAAACTCAAGGCTTGCATTGTCTTTACCACGACTTTCAAATTGGAAAATCCCTTGATGTCTGATTAGTAAATTCAGTGCTAGACAGAGTCCTCGAGCTCTAGTAAATTCAGTGCTATACAGAGTCCTCGAACTCTCAGTAACTTCAGTGCTACACATAGACTCTTAAGTCTACAAAAGGGTCAGTTGAAACCCGGAACTTTTTGAACTATTACACCTACTTCTGTAGAGATTGAACTCACCATGTCTTGGGCGGATAACTACTTAGTTCATACGTCGTCTTCTCCCAGCCCTTCTTCAGATTCTTCAGATCAGGAGGTAGAACGAACACCGCCGTACGTTGGTTCGACCGCCGCATTCTCGGTGGATAGAGCAGCTGCGGGGTGGTCAGGACAATTCGACAACCGTAAGGGGGCGATTCTCTTCCCAACTCCTCGGCCAACTGTCGATCCAGACGAACCCGTTTCTACTAACTCCCTCTAGGTGCTGAAGGAGGCGACTGAGAGGTCCCAGCAGGCGTCCCAACGACTTTTGCGGCGTGACGCGGCTACGCCCTATGCGTTACGACCCGAAGTGCGTACGGAAACACCCTCCGCCACGCCGAGGAGCGATAACGCGACATGGCTCCCCAACGTGGGGCTCGAATAATAATACCAGAACACTGTTTAGATGATCCTAGGGAGCGGTATGACACACCCTCACCAAGCACGGTCAGTACGACGACTCTGCGCCCGTCGCTGCAAGAAGTTAGTAATGATGGGGCTCATTACGAGGATGACCAAAGTTTGACGGTTCCGGTCTCCACACAACCAAGTTCATTATTCAGATTCGCGGAGGCGAATCACGAACCCACATGTTACTCCAGTTCAAGACATGCCCAAGTTCCGGCAACGACCGCATCTGCTCGTCCGGCAGTTACCTTTGCAACTAGGGAACATGAGCGGCATGAGTCAGCCTTCAGTCCCGAAGAACTTATTCTTCGAATGGCGGATGCAATGGCCGCAGCACTACATAATAATGCCCAGTATAATCGAGCAAAAACCCGACCATTCACATATTGATTTGGGCCTCGATCATGAGAACCGCCAGTGGTTCATCGACGAATTAGCTCACTATTTTATGGACAATCACGTGATCGGTGATTATGAGCGAATAAATGTGTTTCAACAACACCTAACAGGCGAAGCGAGAAGGTGGTTGGACGATAATTATAGCCTAATAAATAGATACAGAGAGTTAGAGACAGTATTTTTAAACAGGTACAATTCGCCTGAATGCGTGGGAAGGCTTTTAACGATTCTCTACGGAGAAAGCCAAAAATCAGAACCAGTAGCTGTATTCATAACCAGAAAGCGCCGCATGTTTGAACGGCTAGTCTCAGATACACCTTTCCGAATGATAAGCGCAATTATCATTAACCAGTTGGACCCAAGGATACGTTCACACCTTAGGGCAACCAACTTCCAAAATTTCGAGCAATTGCTCCACGTGGCCAGCCAAATAGAGGCGGACATCCACTCAATAAAGGACCCCGCACATTTTATATGGAAAACGGTCTTCCGTTGAAATTTGCTACAAATTTGGGAAATTGTTCGTTTTGTACCCCTGATCAAAAGTGTCAATGGGGTCGATGCTCAAAATGCCCATCTTTAGGCTCTACGGCAATTTTTAGTGGCCAAAAACGGCAAAAATTCATTTTTTTTAAATATTATGTTTAATGCTTGTACATACAGTCCCTTAAGTTTTCATTAAATTGTATGCGTGTATTTTATGTAGGAATATGTCAATGTCTAATTATATGTGTGTATATGTATTTGTGTGAGAGGGTTTTTGAATGCACAATTATATGAGATTTAATACACACCGTCTCAATATTATTTTGTGGTTTTAATAACCTTCAATGAACTCGGAACTCTCATGAATTTTTTCAAAGAGTTCCCAAGAGTTGCCAAAGAGTTGCCAAAGATTTTCCAAGAGTTCGCAGTTCATAACTGAAGCGGATTTCTAGAGAAAAAATGTCAATAAAGCGAAAGAGAAGACACGCTGAAAGAATTTTTGCCGTTTTTGGCCACTAAAAACTGCCGTAGAGCCTAAAGATGGGCATTTTGAGCTTCGACCCCATTGACACTTTTGATCAGGGGTATAAAACGAACAATTTCCTAAATTTTTAGCAAATTTCACCGGAAGACCGTTTTCCATATAAAATGTGCGGGGTCCTTTACCCACGTTTAGACGGGACAGGTTCGTACCACAACCAGATGCGTCTAATCACCCAGCCTTGCCACCAGCTAATCCAAATTAGCCGTTAATGTCGAGGTCGCCACAGCCAGGCCCCTCAAGACACCAATATCGTCCACCATCGCAGCCACCTCAACGCTATCACCCAGTCAGACAAATGACCCACCAGGGGCCAGTCCGTCCACGTCCGTCGCATCAACCAGCCGACCCGGAACCGAGACGATATCAACCCCAGAGGCCAAGACCTAGCCAATCCGCGCCGCCAACCAGTCCACCTTCAGAGCAGAGGGTACCAAAGGACCAAAAAATCAAAACGGAGGGAGGGCCGCCACAACCGCCTAACCCGTGCCGTTATTGCCGAGAAAACCATTTTCACCGCGACTGTCCGCAAAATCCATACACACAGTCGGGAAACGAGAGACGAGTCGTCCCCCAGCAGGCGTCCCAGGACCCAGCGACGGCTCGTCGATAAGGGTCCTCCGTACAAATACAACTCGAACTAAAGTAACCCGGCCTGACACTCGAACTAAATCAGCCGCGGTTACGGAAACCTTTGAACGTCCGTTCATCTCGGCGGCAGCGTTCAAAGAGGTGCCCACTCCACTCCTAGAAGATACGGAGAATACCGATAACATAGAGCCATTTCAAAGGGGCCAATCGTTCGGCTTAGACCTGCTATTCCAGGAAGAAGAAGCTACGACGAATCTAAGCCATCACCACAAGAGACACTGATCTTCTCCCCAGGATATCTCTTACTATTCGGGGCCAGATGTTTCGGGCGTTGCTTGATTCTGGAGCTACAAAGAACTTCGTTAGAGCAGATCTTATGCCGTTCCACGACGTGCAGCCCGATCCGTGCATTTATACCTTGGCGTGTGGGGAAGACGCCGTCAGATCGAAAGGGATAGTCAGGCCACTATACACACCGGAGATCGCGATTATAACGTGCCCTTCTACATCATTCCGGGGTTGAATAAGGAGGTAATCCTGGGTGCTCAATTCCTAGTGCAGGAAGAGGCGCGAATGGATTACCAACGGCGTTGTACGTACGTGGGGAACGCAGACCGAAGTACCATATTCTGGATACCACATATCAGGTCAGATATGGAGACAACGCAGAACCAAGAACTAATAGTTCCTCAACTCGATGTTCCAGTGTAGCATCGAGTTTTTTTATGCCAATTTTGGCAGAGTTTTTAGACATTTTTGCACCCCCGTCGGTCAATGATATCACGAAACATTCCATCGAGGTTACAGATAATCGGCCGATTAATCAACGACCTTATCCTTTAAGTCCGACTAAAACTAAGATACTATATGAGCAACTCGATGAAATGTTAGCAAACGGTATTATTGAACCATCTACTTCACAATACAGCTCGCCACCGGTCCTGGTGGAACGAGCAGGCAAAGCTCCTAGGTTCTGCATTGACTAACGGAAGATCAACGCGATAACGAAGTCCGAAGCATCCAATCTTCCACGGATTGCCGACGTTCTTAAGTCATTCGGTGAGGCGTCCGTATTCACGGTGCTTGACTTTAAGAGCGGATATTGGCAAATTCCGATGAAAGAAACCTCAAAACAGTATACAGCCTTTTCTACACCTGACGGTGCAACGTATCACTTTAATGTATTGCCATTCGGGCTCAAAAATGCACCAAGCTGTTTCCAGAATGTGATGACCCGAGAGTTCCTCGCTGGCTATCTACACCACTTTACCCAGGTATACCTGGACGACATTATAATATATAGCAAATCAATTGTTGAGCATAAGCGTCATCTACGTTTAGTCCTCGAATGTATGAGAAGTTAAAATTTTCTCTAGAGTACCTCGGGCATCAAATTCGTGGAACAGTTACAACACTAAACAAGCATATGGCCGCGATAAGAGATTTTCCTAGGCCGGCATCCAAAAAACAGTTACAGAGCTTCTTGGGAATCTGTAACTGGGTAAGAGAATACGTAGCCGACAAAGCCGCTCACCGCCCTCCTGCAGAAAAATAGTAAATTCAATTGAAGCGAAGCCTGTCAGAAGGCATTCGACGAAGTTAAAAGTAAAGTTTCTCAGCCATTATCACTTCACCGGTCGACATTTAATAATAAT
>NW_019418740.1:0-11655 GCF_000390285.2 Anoplophora glabripennis | reverse complement strand
AGACAGACAGACGCGGCGGAGGACTTTGTTTTATAATATGTTGGTGATATTCAGCAAAAACGATATGGTCTATCCCACAAATAAATTAGTGGTTTGCCTTATTCTATTGGAGCAATAGCATTAGTGCCAAAAGACTACTTCTCGAAATATAACAGTAAACTTAGCGAGACAACCTATAGAGGGTGATTAATGAACACTGATACAATACTTGAATGTAGATAATAAGGTCAATAGTTTCATATTTAGCTAATAATGGCTTAATGAAATGTTCATAGTCTTTGACTGCCCATGATGTTTCCTACCATGTTTTTCGGGTTTTTATGTCGTAGTCTATGTAACTGGTCGCCGTCAGTTACAAACCTACAATGCACTTCCTTAGCTAAGAATTTTTGACCTGCCTTTATTATTCTTCGACTTGATCCTGTGGGAGAGGATCCGCTGTCAGATCCCTTAGGTCCGCCCTGTTTTCAATTGTAAGGCATCTACGGGCAGAATCACTCCCCAGACAGTGCCTTGAGACGTTCCGTGGAACTTCTGCAACTGGTTACATCTAATGCTTCTCCCCATTTTAACTTTATTTACTGTGGTCATCTTCAATGATCTCTGCAAATATTTGGCAGCGACTGAGGACGTTTTTGACCTCATCACCGATATTGCAGCATCAATTGCAGCAGTAGTAGTTGAAGAAATGCGTAGCACAGTTGGGAATAGGTAGGGTGCTCGTTTTTAGTTCGGTGGAGTAGAGTAAAGATCGTGGATGCATTGCTTATTACTATACGCCTGCTCAGTAGGGTGGTGTTGTATTGTGAATTTTTTCCTTAAGGCTTTGTTTGTTTTTTAAAGAGGCTACCAGATTCTGCTTATCCGAAAACCTTTATCTCGATTTATATTATTTGACTGTTATTCCATATCCAGTGCCTCCTATGTCATCAGGTTATAAAACACTGTCTTTGCCACTGTGTGTTTGAAATTTGTTGAGCCTTGTGCCTCTTGTGGTAAGCAATTTCATTCTTATATCAGTGTACAATCCTCCCCTTCTTCACATCGTACACGGTTAACCCCAGGGTTGAATAGAGGGTCGAGTCGATCTTTTACTGGCCTTAACTCCTCCACGACCAGGTAGGTCACGACATAACAACCCGAGAACCCTGGAACTTTAAGTAAGAGATAGGGCGTCAAAGTTAAAATTCTATTTTTTTATAGTGAATGAATTTTTAGAAATTTCCCGCCAAGACAGGTGGGTGGATCTTACTTAGAGTGATAAATCCTAAGAGAAATCCCAAGAGAAATCCTAATAGATTCTAAATATTGATCTAACTCCTAGAGGCCAATGCGTACGCTACGTTTAAAGTCAAAAAAAGATATAATAGTAAGCATTGAAATTAAACCGTATTTGTTTTTTATTAAAATCCCCTACACTTGCAATGTATGTTCTTTTAGTTTGAGACACGCTGCACTCGTATTACGATAGTCGGTAGAACATTTTCGTTTTCGTAATGTTTTTTTACTAATACACAATGACATTCTCAGTGCTTTGATAAATTGTACATCATTAATGTGTTATTTAAATATTTTACTAACAGTATGAACTTGCGAATTATTGTGCTAAAAACTTAAAGTGAATACGTAATAAATCTTTTCCTGTTTCCCTGTCCTGCTTGCAAATAAGATTGCACTTTAGCAGCTAAAATCTGTCATCCAAACTAATTGGTTACTTAAAATTTCTGCTGGAAATTTACTAAGGGAGTAACAAATAAGCTCTTCCATTCACAATAAATTTGATGAACATTATTCATAAGTAAAATATAATCGCGATTTGAACTTTTATATTAAATTATCACACCGTGTGTAATAACAATAAGAGTAAATATATCCGAATAAATTTCAAAATTTAGGAAATTATTTAGTAAACTACTATTTATTTAGAAGATAAGAACGGGAAATGTCCATACATGTTGTCCCAACATTCCATACGTCCGTAACTAATAGCGAAATAGGCCACACAATGTACCAATGTACCATGGATTCCAAATTAGTCAGGATATAATTTATATGACTTTTACCTACAGAGTTGTATGAAAAGTTTGATGTATAAGAAAGATATACGTACCTAAATTAAGGAGTTAATTTTTTATTTTCTTCGTCTTTAAGATACCAGAAAAATATTGAGTTCTATGTTGTGTTAAAAGGAAAGCTTCAATGCAACAAAAAAATACATTTTTAAATATAATTTTTTCGAATCCCTTATATGTATAAGGAGTCATAGTATTTCTTGTACTCTTGTACTACAAATTTTGTATGAACAAAATAAGACTATTTAGCTATTCTTAACTCTATTCAAAGTTGCTACTTTTAGCTACTAAAAAACTTTAAAATACGTAATAAATTTTTATTTTTTGTAAATAACTTTAATACACTTATTTCAGTTTCTGTATGCTTATATCTATTTATGCATGCAACTTTTTGTCTTTGTAGTTGATAACAGAAATTAAATAACATTTTGTGAAGTTCAAAAATTTGTGATCGAATGTTCGAAAATTATAAGAAATGTTCTCTATTTCCATAACTCAGTTAAAAAAAAATTGTCGTACTTATTTCAAGTTTATCCCATTTTACAAACCGTGACTTTAACAGGTTCGAATTCATGTAATTCTTTATTTTTGAGAAAAATTAAATTGGTTTAATTTTATGAGAAACTTCTGTTCATAATTTGCAAAATGAAATCTTTTCCATTAATATTCTTGAAAAAATATTCGATTAAAGTTTCTGAGGTCCACAGAACATCATTTCGATTTTATTATCCAATAAATTAACTTTATTTTTAGAAATCAGATCTGTATCTAACTGTAATAAAAAACTGAAATACATTTTTCTCTGGAATGGTGCATTTTAGTAACATACAACAACTATACATTTCTTTAAAGTAGATTAAGTAGCTTGGGTAGCTTTTGCACAACACCTCCTTGGAGTGCGTGTACAAGGCAGCTGAGGATCTTCGCTGTTGGTAGGACGGACCTAGGCACTTGCCTAGCTTGAAAAGTTATGTGAGCTATGAGCTCGTTTGGTGATTTTTAAGGAGATAATCTAACTCGACATTTTAAGAAATATTGGATTTTATTGATTGTATAGTTAATAATAAAACAATATGGCATATAAATGGTATGGATTCTATATAATGCAAATAGAATTTGGAACGAGTGTTACTGGTGTAAATAGTTCAAGTCGAGTACACACTTTGGCCAGACACCTGTGTCTTCGTTATATTTCTGCCGATGTCCAGGGTCGACGTTCAGTCACAGGTTGAGGTATCTCCATTGGTGGCTCTCTTGTGCAGTTCGGTTTTCCAATTCGGTTCTGACTTTCTGGAACTAAAAATGTAATTTATTTTAGAGTTTCCATCTACTTCAAAATTTTTGAAATTTGATGAATTTTGATTGTCGAAATTTGGAACCGGAACGCCTTCGTCGCCCATATTTCACGTCAATTACTGCGATGGAATGCTTTAAACTGATTGGAGCGATTTTTTGGCGCGTCGGAAATTTGGGAAAGTGAGGTGAATTTTTGCCATAAAAAATACGTGGACCTTATGCCAATTCTCTGGTTTTCCAATAACTTTTTCTTGGTTAAGTATCCTAAGTTTCCAGTTACATTCTGCATCTTTCACTGTATTTGATTTCTCTGTGACATACATCTTTATTTCTGTCAAAAAGTATCCAGAATTTGTTATTTAAAAATTCCTCGTAAAGAGGATTGAAATTTCTTTGGAAAGTTGGTGGAACTGTACTCTACTCTGTCGTGAAATTTGAGCGCGATATGTCAAGTAGTTTGTTTACATCTGTTAATTTTGTTGGTCCACCCAAAGTCCACTATTTCTAGTCTCCCTGATTTTTACAATGGATATTGTTACTGAACAAAGAGTTTGCCTAAATTTTTGTGCTACCGACGTAATTTCTTGTGCCGAATCATGGAACATGTTGGGAAAGATGTAATTCAGTTTTATCGAAAACTCAAGCACTCAAATATAGTCGAGAAATGATTGATGATCTTCCACGTTCTGATCCTCCTTCAATGTTTTAAACTGAACAAACCATGGATAAAATGAAAGAAATGGTGCTTGCAAACCGTCATTACAGTTTGAGAGAACTGGCATATGAACCAAACATATTTCACGAATCAGTTCTCACCATTTTAGTTGATGTTTCGGGTACGAAACGCGTTGGCAGCGCGGCTGGTTAAAAAAATACTAAATTTTCTTTAAAAAGCAAACATGTTGCTGAAGACTTGCTTGAACAAGCTAATTTGGACTCTACATTCACGGTTTACGAGTTTGACATACAAACGAGCCAACAAGCTTCGGAGTGGCACTTTTCTAGTGAGCCGAAACCAAAAAAAAAAAAACACGTCAAAGTCGATTAAAAATCAAAGCCATGTACTTGTTTTTTTTTTACTATCGTGGTATTGTCCACACAGAATTCCTTTCGGATGAAGAAACAGTCAACAAAGAATATTATCTAAGCGTTATGAAGCGTTTGAGAGAAAGTATTCACCGCAAGACCAGATTTATGCAAGGACAATTCTTGGATTTTGCACTACGATAATGCACACAAAGTGATAATTGTGAATCAATTTTTGATCAAAACTCAAAGAACGTTGCTGTCTTTTTCTTCTTTCCCAAACTCAAACTAGGACTTCGTGGAACACGTTTCGAGTCGATAGAAGTCATAAAAGAAAAATCTCTGAAAGAGTCCATAGCGGAATATGCATTTAAATAGCCCTTTGACGACTGGATTGTTCGTTGGAAAAAGTTTATTGCTTCAAATGGAGTTTATTTTGAGGGAAACAAAACAAATTTTGATGATTAATTGAATATATTGTGTTTTATTTACAAATTTACTTTAATTAGCTTGCATTTGCGAGATAGGCAGACTAATTAACTGTATATTAAAGTTATATTCAATAAAATTATTTATTGTTATGAAAATTCGCAACTAATGATATTAACTGTCCATATGTATGTAAATGCAATAGATGCAGGCTATTTTTTTTCCATCATCAATTTATTTAATTAGGTTTGGACACAGCTGCGTGATGAATTAACGTGGCGTATTTAGGGAGGGTGACTGTTTATAATGCTGCTCAGGGGAATTGATCGAAATTAAAAAAGTAACTGGAAATCACAAATACTTAATTAGACACAGAATGGATATCTGTGCAATACTAAAAATTCATAATAGGATCGTTTCCATATGTGGCATTCTATGTAAAATAAAGTCAATAATTGGAATAATTATTTTTTGTTTATCATATTTTAAGAAATTCTCCCACTCTATCGGTTGTACTCGTAAGTATAGTTAGTATAATAGTTATTTTAATTTATTTAAAAAAATGCAAAATATGTATATTGATCAATGTTGCACAAAGAAAGAAAATAATATGTTCTGTTCTCAGTGCTCCCTATTATTGTGCTCGTCATGATATATCGTTCCATAATTTTCCAGCGTACCAAAAATGTGTATGTAATGTATATCTACCTATGTATGTAATTTTACGCCAGGTAATTTGAAAAAGTTATGTATTTAGATAAGGATGTTCCTTTTAATATTTATTCCAGTTCCATGTTCCAGTTCCATCATGTTCGAGTAATGTCAACACTTCAACAAGAGGGGATATTCCGCCCTAAAATATTCCAGTGAAGAAAAGTTACGTAGCTCAAAAAGTACAAAGATTAAAGGAACATAAAATTGTATTATTTAATGATGTACTGTTAATAAAAGTATCAGTCAGTTTTTCTCGTCTATGTCTGATAATAAAATTGTTTGTGACAGTGAGGAATTGGTCAAAAAAAGTAAAGAATTATGCAAATCAATAGAGCATTAAATCAGTGATTTTGTAACAAAAATACTAGTAACAAACGGACTGTACCATCATGTAAAAGACAATTTGTAGATATATGCTTATACACACTTAAAGTATATACATATAATTCACTACTTTTGTGCACAGGGAGAGCTCTACAACTTAAAAAATGGCGGAGTTATGAATTTTTAAAGAAACGCTAAATTTTCCGATCGATCTCTCGTTTTATTTGTATTTCGATTCTTTACAAATTTGTCTTTTTGTAGCATTCAGATTGTTAAGTTAGTTTAGGTTTTATAAGCAACAAACTAAAAAAATGCGGTCTTTTGCATAAAAATGTTTGTACAAAATTTATTAATGGTAAATTGGAGTAAGAAACAAGATATAAGCATATATCTACAGACTGTCTTTTACATGATGTCACAGTCCGTTTGTTACTAGTATTTTTGTCACAAAATAACTGATTTAATGTTCTATTAATTGGCCTATAGCATGACATCGAAAATCAACATCGAATATACAGGGTGTCTCACGGTGACGGCCCATTAGAATTATTTCAGAGACTACTTCGATTTGAATTTTGAAAATTTGGGATACCGGGTTTTCGGGCATGCCCTTCTCAACTAAAATAATGGCGTCGACATACCACTTCCGGTTATACCGGTAGTAGCCATCAACTCGCTTATTTTAAATGGAACATCCTATATATTATTGCAATTTTGGATTCTACGTGTTATTTTAGGTGGACTGTCATGAAGTTTCCCTATTCCTAAAATTAACCGTGTTCGAGATATTGAATTTTTTTTCAAAAAAATGGAGAGAAACAGCGGTGACTGATGGTGTTATTGAAAAAAAAGTTCATCGAAAAGAGAGAGAATTCTGTTTCCTCTGGTTATGTAAAAAAAATGCTTTATGATGATGAACTTTCAGTTATCAGAGGTGAAATTCAAGCCAGTATGAAAATACAATAAACTCGTGGTGCTTTTACGTTTTTCTATGTGATGGACAAATATCCAAATGCACTTGTACCTGTCGTAAAGAATTAGATACATGCCATCACATGGCAGCTCTTGCTTTCTTTGCTCACACACAACCACTAACCGCTAATAATGACAGCATGACAGCGATGACATGCTGTCATGAAGATCTCACTTGCGTATGAGACTATTCTTGTCCAGCATGCGCATTAGGAATAATGCCCCTAATGTTAAATTTTTAGTTTATATAAATTTAGGAATATTTTTTTATCGGTTTTTGCAAGTTTTAATCACATTAGTGTATCTATTTTCCAAAGCACGTGTTGTTTGTACTTAAATATTTCAAAATCCTTGTAAAAGTAAATTAATTAATTATTAATGTTCTTTTTTATAGTATCTGTGTAAATAGCACACTAGGGTTAAATTCGGTCGGTACAACTTCAACTATGACACTTTATCGCGGATTACCTAAATACGTGACGTCATACTAAAGAAAGTCTATTTTATGATTTTTTTTAACACTAGGAAGCTCAGTAACCTTTTTGACATGCACCAATTTCAATAAACTTTTATTCTTCAATAGATGCTTTATTCTCATTGTATACTGAATTTTTTTAAAGGCTTTCAATTGAGCTGTTTTCTACTTAAATGTTGTTTGGAATTCTTAGGAATCGCTTTTCTGCACTTTGGATAGTTTTGTCACTGTCTGTATCTATACCTTGCCTTTCAGCTCTTTTTGCACTGTTTGACTTTATTCCTTAGACTTATAATCTTTGCCACAGGCACATAAGAGTCATGAACAAATAGGTCTCGAGGGATATGCTCCTATAGAAATGCAAGATACCAGAGTCGACGTCCGACCGCCGTTCATGATGACTCGTCCAATTCTTTGGGACTGCTTTTCGATATGGATTCTTACATCTGGCCTCTCCAGAATTGGGTGATTTACCGTCGTGGAATCTGGCTGTGGCTTTATGTGAGACAATTCGGTATCATGTCCCTGCTCCGATTTCATAAAATTCCTGGCGTTTTCACTGAAGAATTTGAAACTGGGTTCCGTGGGGGTCGCTCTGCCAGCAGCATCGGGCCATCGGACTCACCTGTCGTGTGCTTGGCGTCTTTGGACAGTTTTGGTGGTGTGATTTGAAACATGGTAAAAAACATCGATTTCCACTCAGCGCCTTCTGCACCACAGGGTTGGTCGACTAAATGCACTTGAGCATCAGCAGATACATTTGGCTGGGTTATCCGAGCGTAGGGGTTCTGCAAGAGGCTTTGTAGGTCAGATTGAAATTCATAATACACACGGGTAATACGACAACTTATTTGGTATTTTTTGCAAGTAATTTCTTTTATAAAACAAAAAACGATTAATCATCTTATTTGGTTGCAGTTTTATACTAGGAAAGGCCATAAAAATTGTATGAAAAACTTTGTTAAAAATAATTGCAATAATTTTGAATTTGTTAAATTGACAATTTGAAAAGAGTGACAGGGGTAATGTAAACAAATCGGAATTTTTTAAATACCTTCTAAGAATTTCAACAGTTGCTTCAATCAAGGCGGATGACGTCATACGCATTGAGTTTTTAAATTAAAAAAAATTGTACCCTTAGTTTTCTCAATACTTTTAAATAAGCAAATAAGAAAATGTTAGGCAAGTGTCCATTGATGTGTTTGCCACATATTTCAACTGCTATCCATCCTGTACAAATATAGATACGAAAAAATAAACCACAACAAGTAGTTGTCGGTAACAGTAAAGAATTAATGTAATAACCAAGGCGTGAAGAGATTCGTCTTGTAAGAAAACAACACTTTTAAAAAGTAATAAGAAAATAAAAGTTACGCAATAATGGCGAAGACGTATAATGCCTTTTAGGCGAAGTGATGCGAACTGAGATATAAGCAGCAAACAAAAATTAGAGCTGCTTTGTCGACTCTTTGAACTATGATTCATTGGTACTAAATAACACCCACAGGAGCAAGAACAGAAACTTCAGGGGACACTGAAAAAAGTGGCCAAGGGAATGAGGGCGCGTAAATAAAGGAAAACAAGCATCGTAACCAAAAAAGTGGTTTAATAATACTTGCGGGCGGACATAATACTCTTTTTATTGTAGGTATAATTAGGAAATGGTATATAAATTCCCACTTAAGCCTAATGACGGTAATATCAACAATATAAGAAAATATTGGTCTGAATTATTAATAACATTAATAAAAATTTACAGTTTTGAATATTGAATAAATGCAACATTGAAATAATAATTTATAGATTAACATTTTGACTATGATTTCAAACAAATGATTTTATTTTTATGGATTTAATAAAGGCTAAATAATACATATTTTAAAATTATTGCCAGTTATTTAGAGGAAGATAAAACTTAGTTTAATAATCTTAACAGTAATGGTAAAGTTATCCAAATATTTCAGTTTAATATATTGCATAAACGGAATGCTTGTTTTTTCTAGCCGCATCATTGAGATCTAGGTTATCTTAAAAAATAGAAGGTTCTTCAAATTAGGATAAAGTTGCGGAATTTGATGACGAATAATTTTTTTNTGGGTTATCCGAGCGTAGGGGTTCTGCAAGAGGCTTTGTAGGTCAGATTGAAATTCATAATACACACGGGTAATACGACAACTTATTTGGTATTTTTTGCAAGTAATTTCTTTTATAAAACAAAAAACGATTAATCATCTTATTTGGTTGCAGTTTTATACTAGGAAAGGCCATAAAAATTGTATGAAAAACTTTGTTAAAAATAATTGCAATAATTTTGAATTTGTTAAATTGACAATTTGAAAAGAGTGACAGGGGTAATGTAAACAAATCGGAATTTTTTAAATACCTTCTAAGAATTTCAACAGTTGCTTCAATCAAGGCGGATGACGTCATACGCATTGAGTTTTTAAATTAAAAAAATTGTACCCTTAGTTTTCCCAATACTTTTAAATAAGCAAATAAGAAAATGTTAGGCATGTGTCCATTGATCTGTTTGCCACATATTTCAACTGTTATCCATCCTGTACAAATATAGATACGAAAAAATAAACCACAACAAGTAGTTGTCTGTAACAGTAAAGAATTAATGTAATAACCAAGGCGTGAAGAGATTCGTCTTGTAAGAAAACAACACTTTTAAAAAATAATAAGAAAATAAAAGTTACGCAATAATGGCGAAGACGTATAATGCCTTTTAGGCGAAATGATGCGAACTGAGATATAAGCAGCAAACAAAAATTAGAGCTGCTTTGTCGACTCTTTGAACTATGATTCATTGGTACTAAATAACACCCACAGGAGCAAGAACAGAAACTTCAGGGGACACTGAAAAAAGTGGCCAAGGGAATGAGGGCGAGTAAATAAAGGAAAACAAGCATCGTAACCAAAAAAGTGGTTTAATAATACTTGCGGGCGGACATAATGCTCTTTTTATTGTAGATATATTTAGGAAATGGTATATAAATCCCCACTTAAGCCTAATGACGGTAATATCAACAATATAAGAAAATATTGCTCTGAATTATTAATAGCATTAATAAAAATTTACAGTTTTAAATATTGAATAAATGCAACATTGAAATAATAATTTATAGATTAACATTATGACTATGATTTCAAACAAATTATTTTATTTTGATGGATTTAATAAAGGCTAAATAATACATATTTTAAAATTATTGCCAGTTATTTAGAGGACGATAAAACTCAGTTTAATAATCTTAACAGTAATGGTAAAGTTATCCAAATATTTAAGTTTAATATATTACTTGCATAAACGGAATGCTTGTTTTTTTCTAGCCGCATCATTGAGATCTAGGTTATCTTAAAAAATAGAAGGTTCTTCAAATTAGGATAAAGTTGCGGAATTTGATGACGAATAATTTTTTTTAAGTTATCAACGATAAACTTAATAGTATGATATACAACTGCCCAACATCAAAAAGTGCCTACTTATAGAGCAGGCTAATTAAACAAAAATTAAAGATAACCAAAATTATAGGTAAAAAATATAAATAGTAACAAAAAAATGAGGAAAACAGATTAAAAACAAATATAAATCATCTCAAATTAGACAAAAGTAAATACCGGAACAATCATATATGTATACTGAGATACCAGTATCATAGTTTTGATTCTAGAAGCAAAGGTAAAATAGGTCAATTGAGTCTTGCAGGAACATATAAATTATACATATTTGATACTGTGGATATGATAAATTTGGGTTTTAATCTTTGGAGGTCTAAATGTGCCACGGTGCCAATCGAAGTACATTGAATTCCTATTTATTCAGGATTTCAGGACAATCAATCAAATATTTCACAGTTTTATATAGCATGGCCACAGGAATACAAGTCTATGATTGTTTAGACCCTCTTGTTCTGGGAATAATAGGTCATAAGGATGCCTTATAGGTGGATAAAATCCATTTACTTTAAAAAATTTCCTTTGTACACTTTCAATCATGCACTTCTGATTGCCATACTTAGAACATCAAACTGAAGAATATCATTTCAATTTACAACGTACAAAGGAAAGTAGAGACAGAGTAATGCATTGATTGACTAAAATTTTTTCGAATTTCTATAATAAAGCCCATATCTTCGTTGGCAGCGATTGCATCTGTACATAGTAAAGCGTAGCTTTGTAAATACGTGCTGCTAGCAAACATTTCCCATATTTTGCTAATTCTTAATCACTTGTAGCGATTTTATGATTTTTTGATTTTATTTACAAATAAATGGTAACTTTCCATAAACTCAAATATCTAAATTTTTCAGTTATTAATTTTTATTTTAAATAGTGTAGCTA